>NC_044976.1:69316142-69616142 GCF_008728515.1 Papio anubis | reverse complement strand
ATTCCAACCTACAATAAGAAGAGAATATTTGTAAACTGAAATTAAGATGAATTTATAACAAATAGCAAAGACAAACAACATGTCAATGAACTTGAAAGGGTAACTTTCACCCATTGTAACCTTTAAAAGCAGATTGGTGAGTGACTGAATGAATGAACAAACCAACCAATACATACATGAACAAAGAGACACTTTAGTCTATGTTGCTGGGAACAAACTTGAGCTGGTAGGCCAGGGGCTAGAAGCAAAAATTTCGAAATGAATTTTGGATCATCATATTCTTTTACCTGTGCCAAGAATCTCATGTTTCTGAAGTGGTTCTGTGTTACCTTTTCAGCAAAGTAAATGAGGTTTTAATTGGTTCCCTTCCTTGAATTAGAAGATAGACCCAAGATTCACTATCTTCACTGGTATTTTATGTAAACTTGGGCATTACACCTATAGTATTTTCAACCTTCACATTTTTAATTTTCGTTAGGCAATACCATAACAAGATCCCCTGTGTCAATGTGCTACCAGGAGGAAAAAAAAACTGAAGTAAAAGAAGCATCCATATAAAGTAAACAAGTTAGAAAGGCTCATTTTTCATTTGTTAACTAGCCTCCACACGGCTGTTGGCTGTGACAACAAATGATTTAATGAGTCTAATTTAAAATGCTCTTGTCTGTTTAAGATAGATGTCTCAGAAAATGCTTTCTAAAATCTCACAGCTATAGCAAAGGCTGCTTCAATGTACCCTGAGAAAAATCAGCACAGCTCTTCCACTTTTTTTCTAAATTTCTGGTAGGCCAGATATCAAGCTAGTAGCAGCAAGAACTATAATATTCCTATTGTACCCGGGAATGTTTCCTAATAGTAATGGTAAATAGAATGTTTCAGATATACTAGCTCAAGAAACCGTAAGTATTTATCAACTGTGTAGAAAAGTGATTAGTCAACAAGGCCCTTTCTGAATTATGTGATCATCTTCTCTTGTCAATCACTTAAATGGCCCTTTAGAGAGATGCTTTGTCGGAAAAGGATGTTGATAAGGGACATGATGTATACTGGGCAATGGCAAAGAAAGGGCCACATCTCCAGGGGTGAACACTATCTAGGTTGTGGCATTTGATTTTAGAAAGCTTATAAATGTATTAGATTGAAGAGATGAGACCTTCCAAAATCCATTTCCCAAGTTCACAATCACACGTCTTCTTCCCCATGTAAAATCTTAGGTAGATTTTTAAAGTGATGAGCAGGTACAAAGTGTTATCTCTGAATTCACATGATGCTTCCCATTGTATAAAGAAAAATTGCATCTTTTTTATCATTCTTTGGTGACAGATAAAACACATTATACAGCTTCTGAGAAGGTCAGGTAGATTCAATTTTGTTGAATGACCTGCCTCAGCTCAAAACTGAGTATCTTGTTTTGTTCTTTCAACATAAAGAAGTCTAAATTCGATCAGTCTAAATGTGTACCCTTACTTTTTTGAATATCCACATGTGGTGATTATCCAGAATTAACAAAAATCAGATTAACTAAAGTAACTTCCATAATATTTAAATTTACTAAAAGTGTTTTAGAAAAACAGAAGCAGGAAACTTGAGCACCAATACTAAAGGATGTACACACTAAATAAAAGCCTAGAAACCCGAAGAGCAGATGTGATTCAGAGCCGTCCTCACCATGAAATTATTCAAGAAGTCAAAGAAACGAGGAAAAACAGTGTCAAAATATTTTCACGTTAAAAAAGTAATTAGCATATACTGCATAAATTAAAGAAATGTAGACAAACAGACAGAGCCATAATACAAATACCTTTGCAAGCCAAGTTTCAGTTTAGATAAATATAGTTTCTGCAAGTAGAAAAATGTAAGCTATTTCTCACAGCTATACATGTGTGCTTTCCTGACTTTTGTAGCAATCTCAAAGAAACCAACAGGGAAGGGAGTGGGTGGAACAAATGCTACCGAGAAGATTGAGTAAATTGCCAACTGTCTAGTCTGTACAGGTCATTAACCTCATCACACTGAGCTTTTGTTCGTGGTCCAAATCTCAGACTTGGACCTGCAGGCTGAGCATTGTAGCAGGCTATTGTTTTCATGGAACTTTGTAGAAAACAAATTTCAAAATGTCAAATGCCGCATGTTATTTTCACACTCCACACTTGCCTCCTGAGTCTTAGATAATTAAAAGAAAAGTAAAAAATTTACTCCACTGGAAACAAAAATGAATGTTTTTGTTTGGGTAACCATAACAATTTCTTCAATCAAATAATTTATGTAATGCACAACCCCCAAAATGTTTTTATCATGTGTGAGATGTAAATATGATCAGAGGTGTGTAATCCTAAATGATTTGCATTTATTTATTGTAATACAAATATATCATTAATAATGGTTACTTTCTAAGCTTAATAACAGATACATTTGTCCTCCCTAATGTGAGTGGACATCAGCCAATCAGGTCCTTTGGCAACTGGTAGTTTCAAGTGATGTTATTTTGATCGTCACTTTGTTCCTTGGTATGCAATCTCCGTTTGAATCTCCTTATGCTGTTCTGTCATCTCTCTGGTGTCTTGTTTTATTCAATTACAGTTTACCAAATTTCATAGCACGAATTGCTTGAAAAAATATTTTTTCTATTCCTCTGATTTTTGTTTCTTCAAAGTTGGGTTTTGTCTTTTGTACTGTAAATTTAAAAAAAAAATTTAGGTTTTCTAGATAGCTGTGCCAAGTCATTTCTTTCATTTGCCCAATTTTCTAATTTGATCTATTTATTTCGATATAGTGCTTGTGACTTTCTGATTCCTTCCTTTAGTATCAGAAATCACTTTACCTTCTCTTACAAATTGTCTATGGTACGAGGGCTCAGTGTTTTAAGCTCTATGCACATTTTCTGTAACCTCAGGGCATGACAGAAAGGGTAAGGTAAAAAAATCTCAGTTGACATAATGAACTAATCAGAAGTCTTGTCTATAATCCCCAGTTCTGCTTTTCTGAAATGTGTTAAATGCCCTGAACCAGAGCTAAATTCACATAACTGTGGGAAAATGTGCCATTTCCTTGGGGAATATTCTTAGACTTCAGGTTGGTCCTTAAAATTTTGTTGCTGCTCTGCAATATTCACTCTCTTTTTCTATAGTAATAGAACCTCTGATATTTAGCTTTGCTCACTGCTGATTAGGATAAATCCACACTTTACATTTTGTAGACTACATTCCTATATACAACTCCTTTGTAATTAAGTGTAGTCATCAACTTCTGGCTGATGAGATGCAAAGAAAGAGGTGAAAGCTTTCAGGAACCTTCCTTAAGAGACAGCATGCTTATCCTTTCTTCCAAACCACTGCTTGAAATATGAATGTTATCTTCTTATACATGTGATCAAGACGATAAATGATGGAGCACCAAGAAAAAAGAAGCCTTTGGTCACCCAAATGCACCACACCATACCAACCCAAGGTCACCTATGTTTATGTAAGGAATAAATATACGCATACCTTGTTTAGCAACTAGTTAGAATTTTCTGTCATTTGTAGCCTAATTTTGACCTAAATAATACAACCCCTTTCAGGGAAAGGCAGCACTTACTGATTTTTAGTGTAAATGTCAAGCAGCTAGTTTGAGAGAGAAAAATCTAAGTATATGCTCCTAATTTTATTCTCTCTAGATTTAGAAGAATTAGTGAAAATTCTCAGGACGTTGTTAACATTCCCAAATAGCTTCTTGGTGATGGGGACAGTACTGCTCCACTCCAGAATCTTCTGTTTCTTTCCATAGCTGCGGCCTTTCTGAAATATTTGATATTGTGCTGCTTCTTGTTTCTTCTTGGCTATTGACAGTGACTGTGTTTTTTTGGCTGAGTTTTTAAATCTTTATTTCTGTAGAGTTTTTTTTCCTGTTTGTAGTTCATTATATTAGAGATACAATAATAGAGCTCCATAGTACATTTTTAATCCAAAGCCCAAGATTCCATTTTTGTAGAATTTTGGGACTTGTTTCCTTTCTATCTAAGCCTAGAGCTATTTAGTAGGTAAACATATTTTTTGAGAATAAAACGCATGGCATATGGTCCCTGGGATGTCTCATTTTACATGTCAATTTGATAGGGCCACAGGGTGCCCAGATATTTGGTCAAATATTATTCTGGGTGTGTCTATAAGGGTCTTTCTGGATGAGATGAGCACTTAAGTCTGTAAACTGAGTAAAGCAAATTGTTTTCTCTAATGTGGATGGGCCTCATGCAATCAACTGAAGGCCTGAAAGGAATAAAAAAGTTGGCCCTACTGAAAGTAATAGGTAACTCCTCATGCTTTACTGCCTTTAAGCTGAGACATTGGTTTCTTTCCTCCCTTTGGACTCAAACTGAAATATAGGCTTTTCCTAGATCTCAAGCCTGCTAGCATTCAGATTGGAACTACATCATCAGTTCTCCAGGGTCTCTAGCTCACCAACCGCAGATCTTTGGACTTCTCAGCCTCCATAATCATGTGAACTAATTCCACATAATAAATATAGTTGTACCTTCTGTTATTGTACTTTGTTTTATTGCACTTTGGGGATACTGTGTTTTTACAAATTGAAGATTTATGGCACCCCTGCCTTGAGCAAATCTATCAGTGCCATTTTTCAACAGCATGTACTAACTTTTGGTCTCCATGTCACATTTGTTAATTTTTGCAATATTGTACATCTTTCATTATTTTTGTATCTGTTATGATGATTGATGATTTGTGACCTTTAATATATCTATTGTAATTGTTTTGCAGCACCATTAATTGTGCCCATACAAGACAGCAAACTTATTTGATAAATATTGTGCCTGTTCTGACTGTTCTACCAGAGAGCCATTCCCCTGTCTCTCTCCCTCTCCTTTGGTTTCCCTATTCCCTGAGACACTACAATATTGAAATTTGGCCAGTTTGTAACCCTATAATGGCCTCTAATTGTTCAAATGAAAGGAAGGTCTCGTGTCTCTCACTTTAAATCAAAAAGTGGAAATAAGTAAGCTTAGTGAAAAAGGCATGTCGACAGCTGAGATAAGCTGAAAGCTAGGCCTCTTATGTCAATCAGCCAAATTGTGAATGCAAAGAAAAAGTTCTTGAAAGAAAGTAAAAGTGCTAATCCAGTGAACACGAAAATGATAAGAAAGCAAAACAGCCTTACTGCTGATATGGAGAAAGTTTTAGTGGTCTGGATAGATCAAACCAGCTATAACATTCTTTTAAGCCAGAGCCTGACCCAGAGCAAGACCCTAACTCTTCAATTCTATGAAGACGGAGAGAGGTGAGAAAGCTGCAGAAGAAAAGTCAGAAGCTAGAAGTTGGTTCATCAGGTTTAAGGAAATAAGTCATCTCCATAACATAAAAGTGCCAGGTAAAGCAGCAAGTGCTGATGTGGAAGCCACAGAGAGTTGTTCAGAAAACTCAACTAGGATAATGGAAGAAGGTAGTCAGAATAAAAATCAGATTGTCAGTATAGATGAAACAGTTTGCTATTGGAAGAAGGACTTTCATAGCTAGAGAGGAAAAGTCAAAGCCTGGCTTCAAACCTTCAAAGGACAAGCTGACTCTCTTGTTAGGGGCTAATGCAACTGATGACTAAGTTAAAGCCAAGGCTCATTTACCATCAGAGAATCCTGCGGCTCTTAAGAATTAAGCTAAATCTACTCTGCCTGTGCTCTGTAAATGGAACCAGAAAATCTGGATGACAGCATTTATGTTTATAACATAGTTTGTTTAATATTTTAAGCCCACTGTTGAGACTTACTGCTTGGGGAAAAAAAAAAAAAAGATTTCTTTGAAAACAGTACTGCTCACTGACAAAACAACTAGTCATTCGAGAGTTATCCAAGAGCACTGATTAAGATGTACAAGGAGATGAATGTTGTTTTTATGCCTGCAACATCCATTCTGCAGCCCTTGGATCAAAAAGGAAGTTTGGCTTTCAAGCATTATTATTTGAAACATATGTTTTATAAGGCTATAGCTGCCATAGGTAGTGATTCCTCTGATGTATCTGGACAAAGTAAACTAAAACCTAGATGCCGTTAAGAACATTCCTGATTCATGGGAGGAGGTCAAAATGTCAACATTAACAGGAGTTTGAAAGAAGTTGATTCCATCCCTCATAGATGACTTTGAGGGGTTCAAGACTCCAATGATGGAAGTAATTGCAGATAAGGTGGAAATAGCAGGAGAACTAGAATTAGAAGTGAAGCCTGAAGATGTGATTGAATTGCTGCAGTCTTATGATAAAACTTAAATGGATAAGAAGTTGTTTTTTATGGATGAGTAAAGAAACTGTCCTCTTGAGATGGAATCTTCTCCTGGTGAAGATGCTGTGAACATTGTTGAGAAAACAACAAAAGACTTAAATATTACGTAAACTTAGTTGATAGCGTGGTGGCATAGTTTGAGAGTATTGATTTCAATTCTGAAACATCTACTTCAAAAATGCTATCAAGCATCATTACAAGCTACAGAGAAATATTTTGTAAAAGAGTCAATCAATGCAGCAAACTTCATTGTTGCCTATTTTAAAAAATTGCCACAGCTACCCCAGCCTATAGCAACCACCACCCTGATCAATCAGCAGTTATCAACATCAAGGCAAGACCCTCCACCATCAAAAAGATGATGACTTGCTAAAGGTTCAAATAATCATTAGCATTTTTAGCAATAAACATTTTTATTAAGGTATATACATTTTTTAAGAAATAATGCTATGGCACACTTAAATTCTACAGTATGGTATAAACATACTTTTCATATGCACTGGCAGTAAAAAAATGCATATAACGACTTTATTGCAATATTCATTTTATTGTGATGGTCTGAACCAAACCCACCATATTATCAAGGTATTCATATATCTATATATCTATACATGTATCTTACTGGTTTTATTTCTCCAGAAAGCCCTGACTAATATAGTCTCCAAATGCTTCTCCTCACATTCAAAGAGAGGGAGAATTCCATTGAGTAAATGAAGATTCATAATCTCCAGGAAAGTCTTGAGTATTGATAGACATATCTTAGGACTTAGTAACAAAATTGGTTATCGTGTCTTACACGATGAGGTCACATGTGAGCCAAGACTTAGAGTCAGCTATGTCTGTCATATGGAGTTACATGGTATTCTGTACATTATTTGTATTTACTGATGTACATGGGGAGGTGACTTGCAATATGGTGAGACAAACTCAGATTTTTATACATAGACATATTTTTTGGACTAGATTGGGAGAAGGAAAAAGTAAATTTGCCAGATGGTACAAAAAGATGGCAAAGCCCCTGAAAAAGAATTCATACCAAGCAAAGAAGGAATCTAGAATGACAATTTTACAACAACAGGATTTAAGGGTTGCATGATAGCAAAGATATAGTGAGGTGGCAAACCCCATCAGTGCTACCCAGAGGCCAGCATGAAATCTCATCCCAGTGTGGCTGCCCTAGTGACAATGTATACCCCAAAGAGACCAACATCATAGGTATAAACAGAAAGTGACCCCTTCCTAAATAGCTTAATATTTTAGGGCTCAAACAATCCCAAACCATACAACTAAACATTATATATATACACATATCTTTTGCCCTCACAGACTACTGCCAAACTTTATAGCACTATGAAGTTTAAGAGCATTTAGAAACTGAAGAGGGTGAAGAACTGTAGCAGAAATGCAAATGAAATGACACAGTGGAAACCTCCATTAATTTATAAACTTTTGTAAGAAACTCTTCATTATTTTCAAAAACATTTGTGGGACAGTGAAATCTTTAAAGGTATTAAAATTCCTACATGAGATTAGAATAAAAAAGCTGAAGTATTAATATGAACTGACCCCATTCATACCTGTAGATTGGTACAATATTAAAATGTTTGGGTGATATGTGCTTCTTCTGGATCTCTCACAGGGGTGTCCTAGAAACAAAGCCTGCACATAAATAATTAGGGTTTATTGTTCTAATCCAGTTTGTACAACTTTTTCTTTTAGAGAAGAATATGGGAGACTAAAGTCCAAGAGGAATTTGCACTTCACATCTCAATCCAGTTTATTTACTCTTATTCTTATAAACAATATTGTAGTTAAAATGGAACACATATTCAGAATTCAGGAAGCTTCTTTTCAAATTTAACTTCTACCATACATAGGTATATCCCTGAGCCTCTTAAGAAACTAATAGTCATATAGCAAAAGCTTTTGAGAAAACTTTTCTCTCTTTTTTCTCATTTGAGTCCACTGCCTTCTGCTTGCCATTGGCAATGCTTTTGTTGACTTTGCTTTCTTCAGTTGATTTCCGTTCTTACTGTTAGTATACAATAGCAAAACATGAAGGAAATACGTTTTTCAAAGGAAAAGACAAACAAGGACATTATATCCTTTTCCTCCTTCAGTCTTTAAGTCCCAAAATGCCTAATTTGATTTAGTTTTGCTGATTGACACTGGCATTCAATAAGTATTTTTTGGACACCTATCTAGCACTGAGCTAGGTTCTGTCTAGCACTGGACTGTGTTTTAGGGACTCGGTGGCAAACTAGACAGACTGAATACCTGCTTTTATGGAGCTTGTAAACTGATGAAAGATCTAAATACATAAGAAAGATCCACAGACAACTACAATACAATATGCAGGAGAGGCAGCAATACATAGTGAGGAAGAGCCTGGGCCAGAGCCAGACTGCTTTTGTTTTAAGCTTTGCTTCTGCTGATTGCTTATTATCTTTTTGGTTTGTTGTATGGATAAGTGGCGAACATAAAAGCATTCATTAAGTGCTAAATAATTCTTAGCTACCATCATTAGCCCTTTACCATCTCTGATATTGTCTGTTTTTATATTGCTATATGTGTATGTTGTCTGTCCCATATACTATTGTAATTGTTATTATTATAATTATTTATTATAATGACTATCACCCCAAAATCTCTTGTTCTAGCAGCACACATTCATTTTTGTGGAACTTTCTTTTTAAGTTTCTGCTTATAATTCTGGGTCAGAGAGATTCTCTGAAAATGTTACAAGAAATCTATTGCTTGGTAATCTGAAGGAGCAAAATGTTGTGGTTGTTCTTGTTTCCTCTAAATTTTAGTCAATTGTAATCATTACCCATTCTCCCAGACACAGCCCCTCCTCTCCCTGTTTTCCTATCGGGGTCCTTTGTACCTTCTGAGAGATTTAGTGACAGATGCTTTGCTACTTTTAACAAGTTCAATGATAGTATTGCCAGAAGGGTGACCATCATTATTGTCTCATCAAACTCAGTGGGTATTATATAATCTTTGAACCTGTGTGTCAACACAAATCAACAAACTGTAACTACTTAGAAATGACACAATAGAACCATCCCTGACATTAATACATTTTCTACATAACGCTAAGATCTTGCTTTTTCTATTCCTTTATTTTAAAATAGAATTAATTAATGTTTTTATTTCAATTCCTGCTAGTGCATATCCCTGATGTGGAAAATCAACCAACAAGAAAAAAATTATTATGCTGACTCTTTCTTCCTGTTTTGCAGTTTTACTATGCCCAAATAGAAATCCTGATGGGAAAGGAAACTGCCTTGCTCTATCTATAATTTATCAACATGAAAACATTAGGGTTTTAATCATAAAATTTAAGAGGTCAGTCTTATCTCCTCAACTGTGCTCTGAAGATTTTCTAATAGGAAGAAATGCATTTCCTAAGCATAAAACTGTAATTACTAAAGTTGATGGGGGGAGAGGATATGCAAATATATAAAACATTCCATGTGGATATGCATATAACCTGTAGAAATCAGGAGTGTGATTATAGGGCATGGGCAGAGAGGGAGGAGTAAAGAGGTAGGTGGCAACCCCAAAATGTCTGCATAAGAGAGAATTAGGGCAGCAAATAGGTTGGAAGGGTGAGGCTGGAGGACTGGTCTGGGAGCTGCAATTGAATAGCAGGACATGCCTTCACTTAGATTGAATTTAATTTGAGGCAGTTTTGGAGAGGCCTTAGGGAGACTATGGGAGGGCTAAACCTTATAAATCCCTTTTTGATGCCAGTACTAGAGAGGAGTAGAAAAAGTAATAAAAACATAAACATGATTTACATCAGGATATGTTGTACGTTCAGTGGCTGTGATGGAGCAGATGATAAAGTCAACAGATATATAACTGCCATTGCATACACTGAATTGCTCTGCCTTAGGTAACAGATCTTTACTTCTAAAGGTAACAAAATGTTAAATCTATTCAGAAGAATTGGCATAGTTCCACCCTCTGTTCTTATCCTGTGCTTTATTCTAGGTAATGTTCTTTAAGAACATTCAAGTAACCGTAAGAGTTCAGCAAATATTTTCTGAACACATCTACATATTCCCATATCACAAAAATCCCATTCAAACATTTATCATTGTTAAAGTTGGCTTGTTACACACTCACATCTTCCTCTCTAGGTTGTGAAATTTACAAAAACAGAAACCATTTCTAACTTAGTGTCATTAGTAATAGTAATAGTAACTAACATTAATTCATTACTTATTTTCTGTAAAGCACTAGAAATTACTTCATTTAATCTCCTTAACAACCTATGAGGAATATATTCTTTTTTTTTAATACTTTAAGTTCTGGGATACATGTGCAGAACGTGCAGATTTATTACATAGGTACACATGTGCCATGGTGTTTTGCTGCACCCATCAACCCGTCATCCACATTAGGTATTTCTCCTAATGCTATTCCTCCCCTTGCCCCCCAGCCACAGGCCCTGGTGTGTGATGTTCCCCTCCCTGTGCCCATATGTTCTCATTGTTCAGCTCTCACTTATGAATGAGAACATGTGATGTTTGATTTTCTGTTCCTATGTTAGTTTGCTGAGAATGATGGTTTCCAGCTTCATCCATGTCCCTGCAAAGGACATGAACTCATCCTTTTTTATGGCTGCATAGTATTCCATGGTGTATATGTGCCACATTTTCTTTATCCAGTCTATCATTGATGGGCATTTGGGTTGGTTCCAAGTCATTGCTATTGTGAATAGTGCTGCAACAAACATACGTGTGCATGTGTCTTTGTAGTAGAATGATTTATAATCCTTTGGGTATATACCCAGTAATGGGATCGTGGGGTCAAATGGTATTTCTAGTTCTAGATCCCTGAGGAACTGCCACACTGTCTTCCACAATGGTTAAACCACTTTACAGTCCCACCAACAGTGTAAAAGTGTTCCTATTTCTCCACATCCTCTCTAGCATCTGTTGTTTCTTGACTTTTTAATGATCGCCATTCTAACTGGAGTGAGATGATATCTCATTGTGGTTTTGATTTGCATTTCTCTAATGACCAGTGATGATGAGCTTTTTTTCATGTTTGTTGGCTGCACAAATGTCTTCTTGAAAAGGGTCTGCTCATATCCTTTGCCCACTTTTTTTTTTTTTTTTTTTTTTTGAGATGGAGTCTCACTCTGTCACCCAGGCTGGAGTGCAGTGGCACAATCTCAGCTCACTGCAAGCTCTGCCTCCCAGGTTCACCCCATTCTCCTGCCTCAACCTCCTGAGTAGCTGGGACTACAGGCACCCACTGCCACGCCCGGCTAATTTTTTGTATTTTTAGTAGAGACAGGTTTTCTCCATTTTAGCCAGGATGGTCTTGATCTCCTGACCTTGTGATCCGCCTGCCTCAGCCTCCCAAAGTGCTGGGATTACAGGTGTGAGCCACCGTGCCTGGTCCCTTTGCCCACTTTTTGATGGGGTTGTGTGGTTTTCTTTCTTGTAAATTTGTTTAAGGTCCTCATAGATTCTGGATATTAGCCCTTTGTCAGATGGATAGATGGTAAACATTTTCTCCCATTCTGTAGGTTACCTGTTCACTCTGATGATAGTTTCTTTTGCTGTGCAGAAGCTCTTTAGTTTAATCAGATCCCATTTGTCAATTTTGGCTTTTGTTGCCCATGCCTATGTCCTGAATGGTATTGCCTAGGTTTTCTTCTAGGGATTTTATGATTTTAGGTCTTACATTTAAGTCTTTAATCCATCCTGAGTTTTTGTATAAGGCATAAGGAAAGGATCCAGTTTCAGCTTTCTGCATATGGCTAGACAGTTTTCCCAACACCACTTATTAAATAGGGGGTCCTTTCCCCATTGCTTGTCTTTGTCAGATTTGTCAAAGATCCAGTGGTTTTAGATGTATGGTGTTATTTCTGAGGCCTCTGTTCTGTTCCATTGGTCTATATATCTGTTTTGGTACTAGTACCATGCTGTTTTGGTTACTGTAGCCTTGTAGTATAGTTTGAAGTCATGTAGCATGATGCCTCCCGCTTTGTTCTTTTTGATTAGGATTGTCTTGGCTATACAGGCTCTTTTTTGTTCCATATGAAATTTAAAGTACTTTTTTTCTAATTCTGTAAAGAAAGTCAGTGGTAGCTTGATGGGGATAGCATTGAATCTATAAATTACTTTGGGCAGTATGGCCATTTTCATCATATTGATTCTTCCTATCCATGAGCATGGGATGTTTTTCTATTTGTTTGTGTCCTCTCTTATTTCCTTGAGCAGTGGTTTGTAGCTCTCCTTGAAGAAGTCCTTCACAACCCTTGTAAGTTGTATTCCTAGGTATTTTATTCTCTTTGTAGCAATTATGAATGGGAGTTTGCTCATGTGGCTCTCTGTTTGTCTGTTACTGGTGTATACGAATGCTTGTGATTTTGCATATTGATTTTGTATCCTGAGACTTTACTGAAGTTGCTTATCAGGTTACGTACTTTTAGGGCTGAGACGATGGGGTTTTCTAAATAGACAATCATGTCATCTGCAGAGAAAATTTGACTTCCTCTCTTCCTATTTGAATACATTTATTTCTTTCTCTTGCCTAATTGCCCTGGCCAGAGCTTCCAATACTATGTTGAAGAGGAGTGATGAGAGAGGGCATCCTTGCCTCGTGCCAGTTTTCAAAGGGAATGCTTCCAGCTTTTGCCCATTCAGTATGATATTGGCTGTGGGTTTGTCATAAATAGCTCTTATTATTTTGAGATATATTCCATCAATATCTAGTTAATTGAGTGTTTTTATCATAAAGGGCTGTTGAATTTTATCAAAGGCCTTTTCTGCATCTATTGAGATAATCATGTGGTTTTTGTCAATGGTTCTGTTTACGTGATGGATTATGTTTATTGATTTGCGTATGTTGAACCAGGCTTGCATCCTAGGTACGAAGCTGACTTGATCATGGTGCACAAGCTTTTTATGTGCTGCTGGATTCGGTTTGCCAGTATTTTATTGAGGATTTTCACATTGATGTTCATCAGGGATATTGGCCTGAAATTGTCTTTTTTTGTTTTGTCTCTACTTCATTTTGGTATTAGGATGATGCTGGCCTCATAAAATGAGTTAGGGAGGAGTCCCTCTCTTTCTATTTTTTAGAATAGTTTCAGAAGGAATGGTACCAGGTCCTCTTTGTACCTCTGGTAGAATTCGGCTGTGAATCCATCTGGTCCTGGGCTTTTTTGGTCCATAGGCTATTAATTACTGCCTCAATTTCAGAACTTGCTATTGGTCTATTCAGGGATTCGACTTCTTCCTGGTTTAGTCTTGGGAGGGTGTATGTGTTCAGGAATTTATACATTTCTTCTAGATTTTCCAGTTTATTTGTGTAGAGGAGCTTATAGTATTAGTTTGTATTTCTGTGGGATCAGGAGTGATCTCCCCTTTGTCATTTTTTGTTGTGTCTATTTGATTCTTCTCTTTTGTCTTCTTTATTAGTCTGGCTAGTGGATTCATTGATTTTGTTGAAAGGTTTTTGTGTGTGTGTGTGTGTGTGTGTGTGTGTGTGTGTGTGTGTGTGTGTGTGTCTTTTCCTTCAGTTCTGCTCTGATCTTAGTTATTTCTTGTTTTCTGCTAGCTTTTGAATTTGTTTGCTCTTGTTTCTCTAGTTCTTTTAATTGTGACGTTAGCGTGTTGATTTTAGATCTTTCCCACTTTCTCCTGTTGGTATTTAGTGCTATAAATTTCCTTCTAAGCACTGCTTTAGCTGTGTTCCAGAGATTCTGGTATGTTGTGTCTTTGTTCTCATTGGTTTCAAAGAACTTATTTATTTCTCCCTTAATTTCATTATTTACCCAGTAGTCATTCAGGTTGTTCAGTTTCCATGTAGCTGTGTGGTTTTGAGTGAGTTTCTTAATCCTGAGTTTTAATTTGATTGGACTGTGGTGTGAGAGACTGTTTGTTGTTGTTGTTGTTGTTGTTTGTTTTATTTATTTATTTTTGAGATGGAGTTTCGCTCTTGTTGCCCAAGCTGGAGTTCAATGGTGCAATCTTGGCCCACTGCAGCCTCTGCCTCCCAGGGTCAAGCTATTCTCCTGCCTCACCCTCCTGAGTAGCTGGTATTACAGGCACGCACCACCATGCCCGGCTAATGTTTTGTGTTTTTAGTAGAAACAGGGTTTCACCATGTTAGCCAGTCTGGTCTTGAACTCCTGACCTCAGGTGATCTGCCAGCCTTAGCCTCCCAAAGTGCTGGGATTGCAGGTATGAGCCACTGTGCCTGGCCTAGACTGTTTGTTATGATTTTCATTATTTTGCATTTGCTGAGGAGCGTCTTACTTCCAATTATGTGGTTGATTTTAGAAAAAGTGTTATGTGGTACTGAGAAGAATGTATATTGTTTATTTTATTTTATTTTATTTTATTTTATTTTATTTTATTTTAGATGGAGTCTTGCTCTGTCGCCCAGGCTGGAGTGCAGTGACACGATCTCCGTTTACTGCAAGCTCCGCCTTTCGGGTTCACGCCATTCTCCTGGGACTACAGGCACCTGCTACCATGCCTGGCTAATTTTTTCTGTATTTTTCTTAGTAAAGACGGGGTTTCACCGTGTTAGCCAGTATGGTCTCGATCTCCTGACCTCATGATCTGCCCACTTCGGCCTCCCAAAGTGCTGGGATTACAGGCATGAGCCACTGCGCCTGGCCAAGAATGTATATTCTGTTGATTTAGGGTGGAGGGTTCTGTGGATGTCTATTAGGTCTGCTTGGTCCAGAACTGAATTGAAGTTCTGAATATGCTTGTTCTTTCTTTCTCATTGATCTGCCTAATATTGACAGTGGGGTGTTAAAGTCTCCCACTATTATTGCGTGGGAGTCTAAGTCTATTTGTAGGTATCTTAGAACTTGCTTTATGAATCTGGGTGTTCCTGTATTGGGTGCATATATATTCAAGATAGTTAGCTCCTCTTGTTATATTGATCCATTTACCATTATGTAATGCCCTTCTTTCTTTTTGATCTTTGTTGGTTTAAACTCTGTTTTATCAGAAACTAGGATTGCAACGCCTGCTTTTTTGTGCTTTCCATTTGCTTGGTAAATCTTCCTCCATCCCTTTATTTTGAGCCTATGTGTGTCTTTGTACATGAGATGGGTCTCCTGAATACAGCACAGAGATGTGTCTTGACTCTTTAGTCAATCTGCCAGTCTGTGCCTTTTAAATGGGGCAGTTAGGCCATTTACATTTAAGGTTAACATTTTTATGTGTGAATTTGATCCTGTCATTATGATACTAGCTGGTTATTTTGCCCATTAGTTGGTGCAGTTTATTCATAATGTCGATTATCTTTACATTTTGGTTTGTTTTGGCAGTGACTGGTACTATCATTTTTTTTTCTTCCATATTTAGTGCTTCCTTCAGGTGCTCTTGTAAGGCAGGCCTGGTGTTAACAAAAATCGCTCAGCATTTGCTTGTCTGTAAAGGATTTTATTTCTCCTTCACTTATGAAGCTTAGCTTAGCTGGATATAAAATTCTGGTTTAAAAATTCTTTTCTTTAAGATTGTTGAATATTGGCTCCTCACTCTCTTCTGCCTTGTAGGGTTTCTGCAGAGAAATCTGCTGTTAGTCCACTGGGCTTCCCTTTGTGGGTAACCCGACCTTTCTCTCTGGCTGCCCTTAACATTTTTTCCTTCATTTCAACCTTGGTGAATGTGACTATTATGTGTCTTGGGGTTGCTCTTCTCAAGGAGTATCTTTGTGGTGTTCTCTGTATTTTCTGAATTTGAATGTTGGCCTGTCTTGCTAAGTTGGAGGAAGTTTTCCTGAATAATATCCAAAGAGTGTTTTCCAACTTGATTCCATTCTCCACATCACTTTCAGGTGTACCAATCAAATGTAGGTTTGGTCTTTTCACACAGTCCCATATTTCTTGGAGGCTTTGCTCATTCTTTTTCATTCTTTTTTTCTCTAATCTTATCTTCACGATTTATTTCATTAAGTTGATCTTCAATCTGTCGTATCCTTTCTTCTGCTTGATTGATTTGGCTATTGATACTTGTGTACGCTTCATGAAGTTCTCATGCTATTTTTTTTAGCTCTATCAGGTCATTTATGTTCTTGTCTAAACTGGTTATTCTAGTTAGCAATTCCTCTAATCTTTTGTCAAGGTTCTTAGCTTCCTTGCATTGAGTTAGAATATGCTCTTTTAGCTCAGAGGAATTTGTTATTACTCACCTTCTGAAGCCTATTTCTGTCAATTTGTCAAATTCATTCTCTGTCTAGTTTTGTTCTCTTGCTAGTGAGGAGTTATGATCCTTTAGAGGAGAAGAAGCATTCTGGTTTTTGGAATTTTCAGCCTTTTTGCACTGGTTTTTTCCTCATCTTCATGGATTTATCTATCTTTGGTCTTTTCTGTGGTGACCTTCTGATGAAGTTTTTGTGTGGTCATCCTCTTTGTTGATGCTGATGTTATTGCTTTCTGTTTGTTGATTTTCCTTCCAGCAGTCAGGTCTCTCTTCTGCAGATCTGCCAGAGTTTGCTGGCGGTCCACTCCAGACCCTGTTTGCCTGGGTATCACCAGTGGAGGCTACAGAACTGCAAAGATTGCTGCTTGCTCCTTCCTCTGGAAGCTTTGTCCCACAGGGGCACCCACTAGATGCCAGCTGGAGCTTTCCTGTATGAGGTGTCTGTTGACCCCTGCTGGGAGATGTCTTCCTGTCAGGAGGCATGGGGGTCAGAGACCCGCTTGAGGAGGCAGTCTGTCCCTTAGCAGAGCTCAAGTGCTGTGCTGGAAGATCTACCGCTCTCTTCAGAGGCGGCAGGCAGGAATCTTTAAGGTTGCTGAAGCTCTGCCCACAGCCAGCCGCTCCTTCCCCCAGGTGCTCTGTCCCAGGGAGATTGGAGTTTTATTTATAAGCCCCTGAATGGGGCTGCTGCCCTTCTTTCAAGAATGACCTGCCCAGAGAGGAGGAATCTAGAGAGGCAGTCTGACTACAGAGGCTTTGAACTCCGATGAGCTCTGCCCAATTTGAACTTCCCTGTGGCTTTGTTTATACTGTGAAGGGAAAACTGCCTACTCAAGCCTCAACAATGGCAGACGCCCCTCCCCCTGTCAAGCGTGAGGGTCCCAGGTTGACTTCAGACTGCTGTGCTGGGATAGAGAATTTCAAGCCAGTGGATCTTAGCTTGCTGGACTCCATGGGAGTGGGATCCACTGAGCAAGACCACTTGGCTCCCTAGCTTCAGCCCCCTTTCCAGGGGAGTGAATGGTTCTGTCTCACTGGCATTCCAGGCACCACTGCGGTATGAAGAAAAACTGCAGCTAGCTCGGTGTCTGCCCAAACAGTGCCAAGTTTTGTGCTTGAAACACAGGTCCCTTGTAGTATAGGCACCCAAGAGAATCTCCTGGTCTGTAGGTTGCAAAGACCGACCGGGGAAAAGCATAGTATCTGGGCCAGAGAGCACCTTCTCTCACAGCACAGTCCCTCATGGCTTCCCTTGGCTAGGAGAAGTTCTCTGACCTTTTGCACTTCACAGGTGAGGCGACACCTTGCCCTGCTTCTGCTCACCCTCCATGGACTGCACTCACTGTCTAACCCGTCCCAATGAGATGAACTGGGTACCTCAGTTGGATGTGCAGAAATCACCTGCCTTCTGCACTGGTCTCATTGGGAGCTGTAGACCAGAGGTGTTCCTATTTGACCATCTTGCCCAGGAGCCCCAGGAACTTGTGCTTTTGTTTATACATATGACTCTATTTTTGGCATACCTAATTTGGTTGAGCACTGTACCACACACTAGAACTAGATTAGCGAACATCACACGCTCTGGCCCAGCCTAAATGCAGCTTACTTTCTAGTAGAAGAAATAGATTATAAATAAACAATCAGACCAACAGAAAAAAAATATAAATAACCAAATTAGATAATTACAATAAATAATGTATCTGTAAGTATGAATATTGTCTGAAAGAACAATTGGATATTGGGGAGCGGGGAGCAGAGGGCTATTTTAGATAAGACAGTCAGTAGTCTTCTGTGAAGAGGTAACATTTGAGAAAAAGTGGAAATGAACCTGACATGTGTTATAGTGCTACAGTGGGAAAGTGTCTGGCTTGTTTGAAAAACAGAAAACAAACCACTCTCTCTGATGTAAGCAAAGGAAAGGGTGGAATAAGCATGGATGAGTAGACAGAAGTCAGATCACATAGATATTGACTTTAGGCCGCTGTAAGTAGCTGAATTTTATTTTATGAGCAGTAGAAAGCACTCGATGCTTATTTCCAATTAATTAATTAGTTAATAGTTTAAGACACTGAGGCTTAGTGATGCACAGTAACTTGTTGAAGGTCACTCAAGTAGTAGGCAAAAGAGCTGGGATATGAACCTTTAGTCTGAGTCCAAAGACATGAGTTATTGATCCTAATTCTTGACAGAGTGCCTGGTACACAGTACATCAGCCATCATCAGAATTATCACCACCATCATTATCATTGTTTTACAGATGAAGTTGAGACCCTTATATTCTAAGGCATTTGCCTAATATGACAGCCAGTAAGGAGAGGGCTAACATTTGAACTCAGGTTCTCTGATTCCAGAGACAAGTGTTTGACTGCAGCCACCTATACAGTTTTTAGCAGATAGTAGACATTCAACAAGTATTTCCTGAGAAATGAATAAGCCAATAAGTACACAAGACTATACTTGGCTCTGAAGGAAGTTAAAAACCGAGTAAGCTGGAGATCCTACTCTTAAAGTGTTTAAAAATTAGGAGAAAGTAGAGATTACAGGATAGTTAAATTCACAGATAACTGTATCACAAACCAGAATTTTTTCACCTTTTTTAGCAAGCACTTATTAGAGTCCTGATGTGTCTCTGTCACTATGCCAGGTCCAAGAAAACTAAATAATGTTAAAAGTGGTAACATAGTAACTTAAAAGTAGAATACATCAAACATCACCTCTGTTTTGATAAATTAAAATATCTTTATGGAAGAGTTTTGAAAGAGGGATGGAATTTAAATAAAAACGTGAGACAGTGAGAAGGAGCTCCCTAGATCATGATGACAGTGTAAAAGGCACAGAGGTGGAAAAGTTTCAGAATGGTTCAATGAATAGTCAGTAATCTAGCTTGATTGGAAATACAAATTACCCCGGCCTGATCATCATACATTATATGTTTTAAAACATCACTATGTATTCCATGAATATGTACAATTATTATTTGCCAATTTAAAAAAAGAAAATTCATGTGGTTAAAGAAAGGATTGGAATCTTAAAAAGGAAATATCTGGCAATATTTTGGAGAATATATTGTATAGTGGACATGCTTATTTTCCATAGAATATTGCCTGATAAACTTCAACTGACCTTTGTATGAGGAGTTAAAAAAAAATGGTTCAGGTAATAGGAGTTAAAGAATAAGACAGTTCAGGTAACTAAGTTCTACAGTTTTAAAAAGATTTGTTTTTGAAGCAAAGAAGAGTGGTAACTGATCAATATCCACTCTCGAGATACCTTCTATTATTTTATATTAACTCCATGAGAGAAAATTCAATGCTGTCTTTTTCACTGCTGTGTTCATGACTGTGAATAAGGCAACACCTAGAACAGTGTCTTCCACATGGAAGTACTCAATAATAATATGTTGAATGAATAAGTGGATGAATAGTTCAATGTTTCTATCAATTTCTGCAACAAAATTCATATTTGTTTGGTAGGAATGATATTTTAAACCCCTTATTCAGGGACTATTAAGAGAGCAGTATTACCACAAGTGGTGTTCTTAAAATTTCTGGAGACATTTCCAGTTATCACAATGAATGGAAGACACTAATGATATTTAATGTGTGGGGAGACAAAAGATGCCTAGAACAGTCTTGTATAGTACAGAATTGGCCCAGGTGCCGGGACTTCTGAATATCACACCAAATACGCATGCAAGCAAACTACCTGTTTATAATTATCTGAGTCTTGTACCTAATCTCATTTTATAAATAAATGCAAACAAGTTATGCAGTATTTTATTACAACTTGAGGGAGCGTGGAAGTAGATCTTTCCCCAGGTGGGAAGTTGATGAAAACTCATCTCTGGCTGAAACCTTCAATACAGTTGTGTTAGTCTGTTCTTCCATTGCTATAAAGGAATACCTGAGACTGGGTAATTTATAAAGAAAAGAGGTTTAATTGGCTCACACAGTTCCACAGGCTATACTGGAAGCATAATGGTCTCTGCTTGGCTTCTGGGAAGGCCTCAGGAAATTTACAGTCTATGGCAGAAAGTGAAGGGCGAGCAAGGCACCGTTGCTTGTGGTAATTTGTTATGCAGGAGTAGAAAACTAATAAAAGGTTAAATAATTTGCCTTGGGCTGTATAACTAGTGTGTGATGGTTATAAAAACATCAAACAAGTCTGTGTCCATTGCCAATATATTTTTTTAATTATCAGAAACTTCAAGATTGGGAGAGTGAGGTTAAGATAACTCATGGTGAATAACTTCAGCATACTAATTACATTAAAAGAGGAGTCTATAGGCCAAGAGTGGGATGGGACACATGGTTCTTGTGGCCCAGAAAAGTGGTCTAGGCCACTTTTTCAAGATACAGCTTTAGGGTTATCGTATTGTAAACCATATGCAAAGCCACAAGTGTGAATAAAATCACTCGTAGTAGTAAAACTGTGAAGAAGATGGAAGATGAAGACTTAAGGGGTAAATAGGAGTAAAATTAGAGGAGAATGAGAGGGAATACTCACAGTGTGAAGTGGAAAACTGCAAAAATAGTATCTTGGAATCCAAAGGAAGACGGATTTTCTAAAAGTAGGTCAAAGTCAGGAGTCAATGTCACAGAGGCAGCAAATAGGATAGAGTTGCAAGAGTCTTATTATATTTAACTATTAGTGAAACCTTGGTAAAACAACTTGACTGAAGGCATGTGGCTTGACAAGCTGGTCCTAGAAATCTTCACAGACCTTCAATCAACATACTAAATAAAATAGGGTATAGAACGATGCCATGTGCATTACTATGGCACTTCATATGGATTAACACAGACCAATTCATTTCAATGTAGTTGAAAACAATTATTTACTCATCATCTATAAGTCAAATAGACTATCAGACTACAGTTTTGCAGGATCACTTAACTCACACCTCACTCTACCCAGATTTCTCCAGCTTAGTGACAATATGGAAGCACTTTATCAAATTCTTTGCTGAACTCAAGCTATGTGTACATATTTCCACTGATCTGTAACTCTGCAGCCAGCCTCCCATGTGGATTCCAAGAATCTGCAGAAGTTTTAACTTTTCATATTTAATCCTAATTACTTCTTGCACCCAAGTATAGCTATGGAATTTAGCTAAATACAAGGAATTTAGCAGGATTATCTGGGTTGGAAAATTATGTTCATCATGTTAACTCCATGGCAGTCTCCATTTTTTCCTTCTCTCAGGTATGTGCCCTGCTTTCTAAAAATCTGAAGAAAACTAGTTTTAACAGTAATAAAAGTTTACAATCAATTCTAGCCATGTTATTTCTGCTTGCATATATTTTTCCAAACTGATTAAGCAAATTGCAATTTTCCACATTTCTCTGGTATGAGCTGGAAGGATGTATCAACCAGCAATTTCTTTTTTAAAGTTTGGCCTGCAGGCTGATAGTCCATGAACCTGAAAGTAATGGTCAGTGACAAGGAGCACAGCATTATACAAAATGTAATATCCAGAATCATTGCATGCTTCCAAGTCACATTAGTTGACTCCTAAGGAGAAGAAGTCTTTAGTGGTTCCGTCCAGAACATGTCTGTGTGACATGGTTATGAAATTGAAGAAAAATTTAAAGCATATCCATCCCTGAAAACTAATTTCTTATACACAGAAGTTACTGTTAATTATAACTATATTTATCAGATTAGAACTGTTTCAAGTAAAAGAGAATATGAAAATTAGCATAAATGCATAATTTAATACCAACTAGTATTAATGTGAATGTGGGACGTTATGAATTTGACAGATATTTAAAAATAATGCTTTGAAAGCATCTACCAAATGTGCACCAAATCAAAATTTCATTTGCCATATTTTGTTTTGTATATCGATGTGTCTCGAGCTCCTAGAACAGTACCTTGCACATACTAGTGTTCAAAAAGTTTAATGACAACAAAAGTAGTTCTGGTGGCTCATGAGCAGTAGAGGCTAGAGAGGAGTGCACACTGCTGAGAACTTACAAGTGAACAGCTCAGGAAGATGTCAAATATAATCTTCCACTTTTTCGCTATGTGCCAAAGGAGGGTACCTGAGAGAAAGAGAGTACAATATGTGCATCTAAAATGGTTAACTCTGGGACTGGCATATAATCATGGTTCAATCACATTGGATGTCATTTTTGTTATTATTATTGGTGGGAATGACTTGGTGACAGGCTTGTCCTTGTGAAGGGCTGCTCTCCTAGAAAAAGGGCTGCAAAAAAAACCATGATGTGGGCTTTGGACAGGAAAGGGACCAGTCATGTGTCCTTCTTAATATGCTCCCCTTTTGTTTTGGATCAGCCATATCCCCCAGAAATAGTTGCACAATAGTATGTATTCCTCAGCTCGGGGAAGGCTCCAGACTGCTGGCTGATGGCCGGTGTTCTCTCCCATACCTTAGGGAATGTGAAGGAAGGGCTGTCTTTTCTCTGAGAGTGAAGGAGGTTTATCGCTATGTTGTCATTTGGCAACCAAAGGCGAAAATTAGTATGGAGACTGCAGCTATGTTGTGTAGAACTCAAGAATCAATAAACTTAGAAAATTTGTAAATTACAATATTCACAACCACCATGAACTAACCACTGTCTCCCAATCTTTGAGGTTTTGTCAGCGTCTACTACCTAGTGGTCAATGTCCTTAGGCATAGTTTGAAATAAGGCATCTCATAAACATGGGCTTCCATTTGAGGACAATTCTTCCCCATTCTTTATCTCATTGCCTCGTATTGTGACATTTTCTTTGGCACAGGTCCATCCTTCCTGAATCTCTCTCCTATTGTTCAGTCTTCCTGAATTTTCACTATATCATGACCCTGCTGTTTGTAATTAGTATTTGTCTTTCCCTCATTGAACAAATATATATTCAGCTCCTCAGTGTATTTAACCCTCACAACAACTGAATGAGATATATTTCCATCTTTATTTGGAGAAAAGACAAAACTTAGAGTTTCTCAAGATTGCATAGCCATTAAGTGGTAGAGCCACAAACCCAGGCAATCTAATTCCAAAAGCTGAGTTCTTAGCATAGAGAATTGTTGCAAGCCCTTACAAAGAATGTATGAATTTCGTACCCTAAAAGTGGTACTAAAACAGAGGATGCCTCTTTTTCAGCACCAGCAAAGAGGTCTATGTAGAACAGGCCACTTTTCTGCTTTCCCATTCCTTTGATAGTCTCATGATAGAAGAACAGGCAGAGACAGTTTTGTTGGGTTCTAGGCTTGGGTCTCATGCAGTTTGAGAGGCTCTCTTCAAGATAAGTAATATAAAATTACAGATACATCATTAAGCATGAAGGTTAATATGCATTTAGAAAAAGAAATCAAAATAAATTAATAATTTTAAGCCTGGCAAATGCCACAAAGCTTATGAAATTAACATAAATAATTAATTACCTGCCTAAAATACTGCATTGTTTTCATGTTACAGAAATGTTTTTCACTTTCACATATAAAGAAACTTTTCTAAATTATTAATAAAGTCAGTTATGTTATATAAATTTTGGAGATTATTGTAAAATTTGGAAATACTCTATCTAGTTTCTGTTCTCTCCAGTTTCTGTCCTATACAAGCTGTAGGATTTCAAGGGACTTTCAGTTTTCTTTGAATCAACAGCATCATTCCCATTTTGCTATTAATGGTCTCCTCAGTGTAGTGGAGTATCATGAGTGCTCTGCTATCTTCATGTATGCCAAGCAAGTGTAGGGAAGAAAAAAATGTTTTTTCCTTCTACCCATTTTATTCATGGACTGGGGCCCTGGTAAAGGAAAGAGGAAAGCAAATAAGTTTATTAGCACATATATTCCATATATACATGGGAAATGCCTCCTCCCGCAAAATAAATGAGGAAATTTCAAAGAAGTGGCTTAGAATTCAGGTTTAAACACTGTTATCTTCAGCTGAAATAAAAGAAAGATGTGGGAGAGGCCAGTTGTGAGGAGGTGACCGGAAAAAGCGTGGTAGATAAGGGTAACGTTTGCTTTGCAGAGTTAATCAGTGTCCTCGTCATTGAGAAGATTCCATTGTGGTTTAGAGTCATCCTTCTCTTCTTGGTATAGGGAGGGAGATACCCTTACGAATGAAGATTTTCTTTATAAATTTATGTTTTTTTACAAACGTATAACTTCTAATCTCATTTTCAGAGCTTCTCCTGTGTCTGCTGTTTCTCAAAATAATCAATTCAAATTAATCCTTATGCCAAAGAGGCATAATTGAGGCTGGCATATTCTGGTGTCTTATACCAGTATTTCCTATCAAGCATTTTTCCCGGGGTGTTAAAAGAATTTACTCTTCTTTAATAATTGGATTATCAAACAATCAAATAACTTACCCAACACAGTACTTTTAATTGAACTTTATCTCTTCCTTTTAATACGTTTTGGCACTACCTGGAAAAAAAAAATGTTTCTATTTACTTTGCAATGTCTGAATAATTTTCGTTAATGCAATGTCATCCCTTCTACCCTACTACTTTTGTGTCACAATCTATTACCTTTATTTCAGAATTTTCTACCAATTCCTAATGGAAACTTAAAGATGATTAAATGTGGTACTTTGTATATACTTCCAAATCAGGAGTGTAATTTCTCATTTGTTTTATTGAAACATTCCAAAACGTCTTCAGAAGAACAGTTAAAATGGCACACTCAAGCTTCATCAACTTTTTAGATGAACATTTTATATATCCAACTTTTAGGAAAAAGAATATGTTAGATCCTTAAAATATAATTATATCCATTATGCAAATCTCAAGCAACTTTGGAATAGGCAGATCCTCTTTTTACATTGAGATTTTTTAATGAAAATTTAAGTTGTATATGTTTTTAAAATGTCCTATTGTTTAAAATGCTGTATCTATGAGATGAATCTTGAAAGAAAACATAACTGTTGCAAAATACTAAAGCAGTCAACAATTTTGGCTACTGTCACAGCAGCTTTTTCTCTGACAAGATTAAGGAAATGAGCTGGCAAGGCACATCTTCTGGTTACTTATTAAAATTTTGAAGAGTGCTTGCAATTCTTTGTCTTCACCTTTCATAACAACTGCATTATCATACAGTGCATTGCTGAAGTTTTTCAGCAGTAAATTACCATTTTCCAGAACTTCTTTCATTTTCTTGAATTTGAAGTCACAGGTAATTAGGTGGTTTTCAATAGAAAAAAAAATACTCATCAGGTTTTTTGTTAAAACAAGAGAATGCAATAGTTGCTAGTTAATTAGTATTTTGTATCCAGTTTAGAAGGTAGAACAAGGGATTAATATTTGGTATCCTTTTTGTTTGTCTGTTTATCATTTCATTTTGTAGACATTTTACCATTATTAGAATTAATTCTTAAACTGTTTTAGGTATGTCACGCTTATTCCTTTTTAATTTTGATATTTTCCCAACTGTTGTTGTAAACTGAGCAAATTTAGAAATTTGAAGAAAGCCAATCTTCATTGTTACCTCTGAAGTACAAAAGTTTTTCACTCAAAAATTTAATAATCCTCATTATATTTTGTTAAGCTCTTCAAAATAACACTGAATGTTCTTTGTTTCTTATCTGTTATTGAAGATATTAGCATAGAGGCATCTGTAATTGATGTACTTGTATAAATCCAAGTATAAATATAGATTTCTTGTGCTCTGTGGAGTCTTCATGATTTTCAATGGTTCTCATTATACACATCTGGTCTGGAAGCTCATCTGTTATAAGTAATGACTTTCTTGTTAAAAAACAGCTTAAACAAAACAATACATACATTCTTTTAGTCTTGGAATAGCCAAGCCAGGGTCTCATAATAGTTTGATCATTTTATTTTCAAAACATCTGTTGAAGTATCATTTTTATGTTATGTGTGATTTCTGTAAAATTATTGGGAACAATTTCAAAAACATTTTTTTTATTAAACAGTGTTGAACAAAATTATTTCCCAGTGAAGAAGATCACAGTCAAAAATCACAGTACTTATTGAACTCAATTATTTTGTTGATATAAAATTGCTGCTGACCTTTATAATCATAAAAATTAAATTTTCTTCTTCTTTTTGGGTTCCTGTTTGGGAGATAGTTTCCTGATTTTTATAATCTTTTAAATGAGATTTCATTTCATCATCTGTATTTTCACTATTATTATTCTTTTCTCTACGTTCATGATTTTGACATTAGAGCAGTTTGCTTGTGTTGTAGCTTAAGATAATTTTTGGAATGTTAGTATTTCTATCATTTTTCTTCATCTCTGTTTATGCTTTTGGCTTCTATTAAGATATTTCCCTGCCATTATATTAGAATTGCATTTTTAAATACTACTTCCTTCCTTACATTGAGCTTAAAAATTTTATGAAAAAATGTTTATAAATATTATATTATTAATAAACATTTGTGGGAGCTCTGTCACTGAAACAGTTGTACATATGTACTGTAGCAGTACTTCCAGAGCTGAATAGTATGGAACACTTTCATATTGTGTCAAAACTTCTTGCCCTATGCCAATATGGAGTATGTTGGCACTGTGGGAGGTGGAAGTATTCCTGAAAGACAAGGACAGCTCACAATAACTTGATTATACGTGGATATAACTGCAAGGCACTCAACCCAAATTAAATGCATGTTCCTTTCAAATTCTTCTTGCTTGGACCCTAAAAACGCCTTCAGCTAATCCAATAGCCACACAACAAATGAGAAGTATGATGGAAGAAAAGTTAGAATGGAAAGAGGAAGAGATTATGGTAAACATATGTCTCATTTTCACAAATTAACACAAATATATGACCACGTAAGATATTCCTAGATGCTTTCCCAAAGCTTTGGAAGGTGTCCATGCACTTAAATATACTTCTGCATATAAAGTTGTATAGTGCTGTTGGAACTCAGAAAATGGTACACCCTGTATTAGTCTGTTCTCACACTGCTGTGAAGAACTACATGAGACTGGATAATTTTTGAAGAAAAAAGGTTTAATTGACTCATAGTTCTGCAGGCTGTACAGGAAGCATGGCTGGGAGGCCTTAGGAACTTATAATCATGGCAGAAGGTGAAGGGGAAGTAAGCACGTCTTACCATGACAAAGCAGGAGAGAGAGTGAAGGCGGAAATGCCACACACTTTTAAACCATCAGATCTCACGAGAACTTACTCACTATCATGAGAACAGCAAGAGGGAAATCTGCCCCCATGATTCAATCAGCTCCCACTAGGTCCCTCCTCCAACGTTAGGAATTACAATTCAACATGATACTTGGGTGGGGACACAGAGCTAAACCATAATACCCCCATAATATGGAATTTTGACATGCTGAACCAAGGAAGCAGCCTTAAGTTCTCTCTGACTCCCCCATATCACTCCTGTCTCTCAATCCTCTTTCTCTCCCAAAGCACAGGATAAGGGTGATCTCTGAAGTTTCCTTATCTGCTTACAAACTAGACCCCCAAAGGGACTGCCTTCAATCCCTTCCCTGATATTTAATTAACCAGAGAAGATTAAAGCTCATATCACAGAGAAAGAGATTGAAAATTGAAATACCATACCTAGAGTTCTGGTGAACTCTGTCTCAAATTACTGTTTTCTCTCCAGTCCCATTCAATACCCAAAGAGAATTATACAAGATAATGTCTACCTCTGAGATCCATTTACTCTCCCTTAAAATTATTTACTTCCCTTCAAAATTACCCCGTTACTCCCTTTGAAAAAGGGAATGGGTAAACATCTGAACCTTATTGGGTTACTGGGTAATCATTCCATGATGGAATTCTTCATACTTATACAATACTTTTACACTTAAATAAATTTGTATGCCTTTTTTCCTATTAATATGTCAATTGTTAGTTCATTTGCAAAGAACCTTTAGAGAGTGATGGGGAAGTTTCCCCTGGCCCCTACATTGTGTTTCATGTTGTTTACTTAAAGGTTGAAGCACAATGGAGTCATCCTCCCTCTCCCCAGTGCCTGATTCCAATATAACAGCTGATTTTGTTGATGCTAACAGCACAATAGAACTAGACTCTGTACTTTTTATCCCTACTGACACCACACTAGTATGACCTACCACCACCTTTTGCTTAGATTATTGTAGTTGTTTTCTATCCACTCTCTCTGCCTCCAGTACAGTCCTCTCTAATACCTTCTTCATACAATTCCCAGGGTTATGTCCTCCTCCTATAAAAATTTTTCAATATTTTCTGTTGCTCTTAGAAAAAATAAATAAACCTACATTTTCATGAGATCTTCTCTCATTGACCTTTTCTTAATTTCCATTCCCTCACCCAGTCAACTGTTTTTTTTTTTTTTCTATTATAATGTTTCATTTTCTTCATAGCACTTATCCTTGCTTGGAATTGTTACTCGGTCCCTTTAATTTCTTGTTGATCATTTGTCTTCACTAATATAAGAGCTCAATGAAGATAAAGACTATTCATTTATGTTCACCATAGTATCCCTAGTACCATTCACAGTGCATTACATGTAATAGGTATATAAAAAATATTCATTTAAACATTGCATGGCTAGGTTACAAAGCAGATGGAGACTTAATGCTATAAACCCAGTAGAACCTTTCACAAAGTCCAAATCCTTCATATGGGGATTCTTGGTGTATGAGTTCCAAGTTTCTATTCTTGTTCCTCATCCTTAGATTTATGCCTGTCTTCTAAATTATCTCCCCTTTTTTTAAGGTAACCTGTGATGTTTCCACTCATTTTTTATTGTCTTCCATAGAGTCCATAAAGGAGGAAACAAGGAAGAGGCTTTGGTCTACAAGTCCCATAAGATATTCTAGGGGATGTAAAAGCTCTCCAAGAAATAGGATCTTGTTTGCAAATTTACCACTAAAGGAAGGATGAATGCTTGTTGGAACTAAACTGCACATATCCCAAGGAAATTGATATGGTTTGGCTCTGTGTCACCACCTAAATCTCACTTTGAATTGTAATAATCCCCACGTGTCAAGGGTGACCAGGTGAAGATAATTAAATCATGAGGGCAATTTCTTCCATGCTGTTCTCATTATACTGAGTGATTTCTCACGAGGTCTGACCGTTTTATAAGGGGCTTTCCCCTTCACTTGACACTCATTCTCTCTTTTGCCACCCTATGAAGAGGTACCTTCTGCCGTGACTCTAAGTTTTCTGAGGCCCCTCCAGCCAAGTGAAACGTAAGTCAATTAAACCTCTTTTCTTTATACATTATCCAGTCTTGGGTATTTCTTCATAGCAATGTGAGAATGAGCTAAAACAATTTCAATGATAGTACAGTCTGAACCCTTTAAAGAAACCTGCCTGTTCTCCCTTAAATTATGCAAATTACATCATTATGTAGAACAGAGCATATTCCTCTTGATAGCTTCTCCTTTAGTTTAAAAAAAAAAAAAAAGATGCTTTGTAATCACGATTCTAACAGGGACCTTATGAAATTTTAGCCATGGAGCCCTTGCTCCCTGGGGAAAGTGGAGGCTATCAATCTTATTTAATCTTCATAACAACTATTCAAAATAGATATAATTTTTACCCTTATCATTCATCCAAAAAATGAAGGCGTAGAGAATAAATATAAACTTCACATGGGCAACAGTTTTAAGTGGCAGAACAAGGAATCAAATTCAGATCTAACTTTAAACCTTACATTCTTACCCAGTGATGTGTGGGAGACAACTTGTATCAGCTTACAAGAGCCAATTACTAAATTTTCAAAGTATTTTTTCAGTTGATTGTCAAACATAGCTGTATTAGACTGTTTTCTGATGCTTATAACAGAGTAACTGAAACTGGGTAATTTTTTTATTATCTCTTAATAGTTAAAGAGGCTGAGAAGTCCAAGGAGAAGGGGCCACATCTGGTGAGAGCCTTCTTGCGGTAGGGACTGTGTAGAGTCCAGAGACAGTGCGAAATACCACATGGTGAGGGTGCTGAGCGTGGTAATGTACCAGCTCAGGTCTCTCTTCCTCTTCTTAAAAAGCCACCAGTTCCACTCTCATGATAACCCATTAATGGATCAATGGGTTAATGGATTAATGGCCCTGCTTCTCAATACTGCCACACTGGGGATTAATTTTCAGCACAGATTTTAGAGGGTACATTCAAACCATAGCAAAAGCCACTGGCAAAAGTTAAATTATATCAGCTTACAATAAATATTCGAAACACATTACTGCCTAAGTATCTAACTTTACTGTACTATTATTAATGCTTTTGAGTTCATCTGTGTCTATTTTGTCTGTATGGTGGAAAAAGTATGTAATGGTGGGCACATCTTTTCCAAACTCTGTGTTTGGTGACATCATGGTTATAACTTGAAAGTGATCATGATGAAAGTACTTATACCCTGGAAATTAGCAAGCATTCTACCAAGTGCCTTCCACCTCCACCCCCCAGGCTAATTGTTAAACATTCGCCATTATACTACTTCTTTTAACCATTACACTGTCTTACCCTTTAAGAGTTATCATTTCTCCCTATAAAATGTTACCATTCATGTGTCATAGAACTGGTCTCATCATTGCCATGTAATCCTGCACGCTTTTGGTCTAAAAGTTTCACATATCCTTAGATATTTCACATATTGTGAACTTTGGTAGGTAAGTTAACTTACTATTGCTTCCCACGGTAATAGGAAAAAAAGAAAATCCATTCTCTTCATGTTTGCAGATGCCTGATGCATTAGATGTATTTCTTAAGTATCAGTGAAGTGATAGATTTTTGTTCCTCTTAAATGACTTTCCTGAACAAGGGAGAAATTTAATATTTAGAAAACAAAATGAAAAATACTAAAGAGAGAACTTCTTGTTTAGACTATAGATAGCAAAGGATACTGCTATTTTTTAAATGTTTGTCCCCTCCAAAACATATCAAAATTTAATTGCCAGGGTAATGACATTTAAGAGATGATTAGGTCATGAGAATTCTGCACTTATGAGTGGGTTGAATGCCTTTCACAAAGGGCTTTGAACTGGGTGCAGTGTTTTGTGTCTATAATTCCAACTACTGGGGAGACTCAGGCAGGGGGTTCACTTGAGGCTAGGAGTTCAGAACCAGCCTGAGTAACACAGAGAGATTTTGTCCCTAAAAATAAATGTTTTAATTTAAAAACATTATCTAGTATTGGTGGTATATGCCTGTAGTCCCAGCTACTTGAAAGGCTGAGGCAGGAGGACCCCTTGAACATGGGAGTGTGAGACTATAGTGAGCTATGATTATACCACTGCACTCCAGTCTGGTTGACAGAGTGAGACCCATCTCAAATAAATAATTTAAAAGGGGTTTTTTTTTTTTTTTTGAGTAGATTGTCTCTCTTTGCTTTTCTGCTTTTCTGCCATGTGAGGAACACTGTTCTTCCCCTCCAGAGGATGCAGTGTTCAATACATCATCTTGTAAGTGAAAACCAGGGCTTTATCAGACAACAAACCTGCTGGAACCTTGATCTTGGACTCCCCATCCTCCAGAAGTGTAATAAATACATTTCTGTTATTTATAAATTATATAGTCTCAGGTATTCTGTTATTGGAGCACAAAATGGACTAAGAGAGAGACACATTGAAGGATTTCAAATTAGCTCTCTGCCCTCAAAAAATTCAGATATTAAATAATAAATAACTAGCAGAATTTGGGCCAAGTAGCCTCTGATTTTTCCTCCATTGATTGTGTATTTCATTTATAATATTGTCACAAGGGTCAGAAGAGCCAAAACCATTATCCTCAATTCCCACTTGAGCTAAATACAATTATTTTTCATAGTTAAGTCATGTGTTGATACATGCCCAGTGAAATCAAAATGAATTATTCTTCTCTATTAATGCTACAATACTGTTGTTCACAGATATTTATAAAATTGTAAATTTTTAGAACTTGACATATATGAGGCACTGCAGCAGCCAAGTATTTAGTAATGTATGCTAAGTTTTCCTCTAAATCACAAGTTTCCAGAATACCATAGGTAAATATGAAAAGCAAAAGATAACGTAAAATTAGAAAATTGCTTCATTAAGAATGACTCTTTGACACAGTTCCTTACTCTCTAATATAGAGCATCAGCAAAGCATAGAATAACAACTTTGAAACTGAAAGTTTAGCCAAGGCAGTTTTTTAAATTGGCTTTGTTGAATGACAGGTCCAATTCTGAATGTTTCATAGAGTCCTGAAATTAGGAATGCTGTCAAGAGGAATCATTTAGTTTACCTCATTAGGCAGAAATACATGTATATCAGCATTTCGTAATGTTACAAAAGATGTTAATAAGTATTACATGAAAAAAATGGATTAGTCAAATACACTTGAGAAATGCTAGATTTAAAAAAAATGTTTATTAATTACTAGATGGCTCAGAATCTTTAATATGCAAATGTGTACTGTGAATACTGGGGATATTTCCCAGTGGTATTTGACCTTGCAATTCTTAAGTCATGGAGCACCTGTAGGGATCAATATTCCACCAGTCTGGAACATGCTAATTTATGCCATATTAAACCAAGAGAGTCTGTCATTTTTTAATAGTTTCCAAAAAATCCATAATTATCTTTTGGTGAAGCTACTTCTGTCCCCATTTTGTTGTTTTGTTTTATTTTGTTTAATATTTTCAGATATACATCACATGTGGCACCATTATTGAGTGGTCTGGATTAGTGTTGAAAAAGAGGTGATATGCAAGACAGTGCCAGTCTGTGGCTTGCTTGTTTCCAAATATATAAGTACAGAAGTTTTGTGGCATTTTGGCAGAGTAATTTTATGTCTATGAATTGAATAATTAAATATTAGAAAATTAATTGAGGCTTGCATTTTGCATGCTTCTTTATTTTTATTTTATTTTCGAGTTAACTTTTATTCTATTTTATGAAAGTATCATTTCTCAGGAAATTTGAAATTTAACAACAACTGCTCTCTTACCACAGTTTGAGAAGGACTGTTCTAAGATCAAATTTCATGCGGAAGAATTTATTTTGTAGTCGTACGATGACTCTTTTCTGAAATAAACATATGAACTAGTACAAGTTTTGACAGCAATCCTAGTGAGAGGCAACTGTAGGAGAGTCTGAGAGTGAGAGAAGAATGAGGTCAGGATGCTGAAGACACAGCTCTTGTCAGTCAGCCCTATTCATACAGGTACCCTCTCTGGGAACCAATCTCTTCCCTTGACCTTTGAGGTTTCAGGATGGTAAAGCCCTGTTGCTACTAGTCATGGGGTACAACACGACCCTTGTTTCTCCTATACCTGTCCAAGCCTTCATAAACTTAATTAAAACTCTTCTAAAATTTGGTAGTTACGTTTCCACTATCACCTGGAAGCCTCTGATTAATCATTGCTCCTCCATCATTTCCTCTCTTGGTTTACAAAGAGAGCTTAAAAATACTTTTGGAGCTTAAAACTACCTCAGGCCATGAACCTGAGTATATCCACTCTGGATGAATCATTTAATGGCCAAATGAAATATCAAGGCTTCAAACACTGGAAGATCAGCAAGCACTTGTTGACTGCTGTCAATGGATGATCTTTGCAGATGGGAACAAACAGAACTCCTAACAGCTACTCAATACAGCCAATGTGTGGCATTCATTTGACTAGACACTGGATGATGTCTACATATAATCTCAGTTCCCTGTATATCCCAGGAAATAGACTCAGAGGATTCTGGTTTTGGACAGACAGAGCTTGGTGATCACTTGATGGGAATATCACTCCTGTCCACAAACATCCTCTTTGATCCCCTTTCCCATTGCATGGAATCCTCTCTAGTCTTGGTAAATATATATATATATATATATGTCCAAATGATTTCTGTTATACACCTGAACCATGGTTTTTTTAATTTAAAATCAAGAATTACTTCTTGGATTCTTTTATTTCCATCATTCCACAGTTGATGAGAAAGCTTCAAAAACATGGGAAAAGAAATGCAATAAAGGATGAAGTGATAGGAAACCTATCAGTGTATATACTCAAATGCATTTTCTTGTCACATAAAGTTTGGTAGCTTCTACTTCAGAATGTTAGAGCTGGTACATATGTTTATCTCTCTTTGCCTTCCAAAAGTGTCCTTGAAATAACACTATAAAACTGTATTATGAATAAACTTATAAAGACATAGAGTACAATGACAGGTTAAAGAGGTTAACAGACAACTGCAAAACCAAGGGAAGTAAAATCAAATTAATAAAGGAATAATGGAAGAATCCAGAACTCAGGGCATATGCAAGAGAAAATTACAACAGAGACAGGAACTCTTTTCGTAACAGACCAAAACTTCTGATGGAATTGATAGGCACAGAGACCAATACTGAGGGAAGAAAGCACAGCAATCTGGCTATTCCAGGAATATCCTTCAGTAGGCCTGGCGGCCCCAATCTGCCAATAGGGTGACGGGCCTAGAATTTACATGTAATCCCCTCAGTCTTTTCATAGTACTGATAAATACTTTAAGAGTGTTACCAAGTACAGTAATGTCAAATGTGAAGCAGTCAGGCACATAGCACAAATCTCTAGAGAGAGAAGTCATGAGGGACCAACAAGGTGTGAATCTTCTGAGACTATCAAGGATAGTACCCTGAAGAGTGATTACTCTGATCAAGTAGTGTTACTAGAAGTCAGGGAACTTCATGAGAATTTGAGAGCAAGAGGGTCTTACTCATCCAACTGGTAGTGTTGCTGTGTTTGCTGCAGTATATAGCCAGCTTGTACACAGTCATGGTTCCCTTTATATACTTAAAGAATCTTGTATATTCTTTGTGTATGAGCAGTGTCCTGCCAATCTCATCACTATTCTGTTTGGACTGCTTGCAGATTAGTATCAGGAGTGGGATAGACTCAAACAAACAAATGTCAGGTCACATTCAGATGCAGTATAATATAGTAGTTGTAAGTACCAGCTCTAGTTCCTAACTGTCTTAGTGTAAATCTTCTCTCTGGCATTTAGAAAGTATGTGATATTAACCTCTCACATCTCAGTTTTATCATCTCCAAAATGAGGAGAATACTTCAACTCTTAATACACTTAAGATTCTTATAAGATTTCAATGAGCTGACATATACAAAATCCCATGTACCTGTCATACAGAAAATATTTTAAATGATCATTTTATGATAGCTATATTAAGACAGGGGCCTGCAAACATTTTCTATAAAAGGCCAGATATTAAATATTTTGTACTTCACAGGTCAAATACAGTCCCTGTTGTGTGTGTGTGTGTGTGTGTTTACAATTCTTTAAAATATATTTTAAGAAAATCTTTAGCTCACAGGCCACACAAAAACAGGCTGAAGGTAGAAATTGGACCACTGGTTATAGTTTGCCCAACCTCTGCCATAGACATTCTTTCACTTTCTACTGAAGGGATAAACATCCATTCCTTTCTTATTAAGAAATGGCAGCCTCACATTGAGATCTAAATCATCTACAAAAATGAATAAAAAGATAAAGGAAACTTATTTCTCCAAGATTAGTAGATGTAGAGAAAACAAGTGCATTGCCAGTCTTTTCCTAAACTCAGGTGGGCCCAATCCAAGAGTCATCTCCTCTAAACAAAATTATGCCTGGGATAATAAATTATCCTCTTTGGATAAATTATGTTGACAACATTACAATTCCATATCATTAGGAATCATGTATCATTCTGGAAATAAACTTATAGATATCAACTTTTCAGATACTCTCTGTATAAACATTTTTCTACTTAGATGGAATAGGAAGGGTTGTTAAATGGATAATATTGAACAGAGGGAGAACACATAAAGGAGTTAAAAAACTGGATCAAAGTTCATAAAATATTAGGAACTCGAGCATCAAGAATGTGGGAAAGGAACAAGCAGGGGGAACAGGGAGAACTGGTACAACAGAATAAAGCAAGCTGTCCTGAGTCTGCAGCCAGGCCTTGCCCCAGAAGACTGAAGGTGAGGCAGCAGTCTTTTGTAATAGTGACATTTGAATAAACTGGGTGTAGGGCCTCACAAGACCCTCAAAGAGAAGCATGTTCTCTAAATGGATTCTGATGTTAACTGGATGCATTAAAAAAAGAGATTATTGTTTTATGGGGTCTCTAACAGATAATCTGAGGCATTTAAGTTATTATCCCTTTGATAGAGAGGTGCTTAAAATTCAACACAGAATTTTAAGAACACATTTTTTTATTATTGTCAAAATCAGCCTGTCAAGATTTCAACAAATCTTGCCTGGGCAGCCTGTCAAGATTTTGGAAAATGCATATTCTAAATGAATGGAGCTTCTGAGGCTCAATTTACCAAATTATAAGAATAAAATAATTGGGATTTTATTTTAGAGGGATCATGCAGGTAATACAAATTAACTTTGGAAGTGTAGGCATATGATGCCTTGATCTAGGCAAATATATGTGTTTGCATAGAAGGTGAAACTTTCTATTGGTAAAACTTGATGAATTTTCTCATTTTGGCTTATGTGACCATGAAAAGCATTAGGAATAAACAAAAAAATTCTATAACTATTAGTAGGGAGATTTCAGAATATCTAAATGTAGATTAAATATAATATTTAATATGAAATATGTTATATTCCAATATGCTATAATCTACTGTGAGTTGAGTCTTGTGGAATGGGACAATATACAGAAATTTCTTCTACCTGAATCTGGGGGTAACAAAATATTCTGATGATTTTTGATCATTATTTAGAGTATTATCTGACTCTCTAATTGAAAAATTGGACTAATAAAATAATATTGACCTAATAAATATTTGTATATATTCACTGTAATTTAATACCAATGTTATTGGAAATAAAAGATAAATGTTGACAAATGCCCATGGAAATTCAAAGTTAAAAAATAGTTTTAGGCTAAATCTCAAAGATTTGTCCTTTTTTTCTTCAAATTATTTATCATTCCATATGAAATATTAGGTGTCTTTTGCCTGTATATTCTTTATAATTCTGTGGGAAAAGATATAATTTATTTTACTTTTCAGACGGTTTTTCCTCTAAAATGCTGATAAGGGGAGTTGTGTAGGTAGTCACTTCTAGGGTACTTGAGGCAAGGGACAAAAACAGAGTAAGAAAAGACTTACTCCCAGCACTTTGGGAGCCCGAGGCAGGCAGATCACCTGAGGTCGGGAGTTTGAGAGCAGCCTGACCAACATGGAGAAACCACGTCTCTACTAAAAATGCAAAATTAGCTGGGCGTGGTGGCGTATGCCTATAATCCCAGCTACTCAGAAGGCTGAGGCAAGAGAATCGCTTGATCCCGGGAGGCGGAGGTTGTGGGGAGGCGGAAACAAGCCATTGCAAACTAGCCGGGAAAAAAAAAAAAAAAGTCTGTAAAAAAAAAAAAAAAAAAAAAAACAAAAAAAAAACAAAAAAAAACTTCCAAATATAGGAGAAAAAATGCTATTTGGTATGACAATAAATAACATCAAATCTACCAGAGGAAGGAGAAATTAGATTAAAAACTCTCAGTGCTAAAATAAAAACTTGGTTAAATTGAAAATAACGATATAGAATTGTTACCTGTTATTTAAAAAGAAAAGTAATATTCTGCCCTGTAACTCAGGTGGCTTCATAAGCATGCTGCATCCCCAATTCTCACATAAAATTCTAAAATCTCTACTTCTATCCCCTAGATTTGATCTTTATTACTATTTTTTAACAAAAGGGACTAAAGCCCCTTGGGAAGTGTGGCTGATTGCATATTAAAGGCAGTAGAATGCAGGATGAGACTGAAACATCTTATTGAAGTTAGAAGGCAGAGACTTTTATTTTTGGTTTTGTACCTATTTGTACCACTTAGATGTTTATTACTGTGTCTGCATATGTACAAGTGTATAGTAAAAACTAAGTGAATAACAAAATGTAAGTGTTGCTTGTTATATAATAAAAGTCCATACCGTATAATAATAATCAGGTTGAAAGCACTGCCACTTTCATGTACTATGCCTTCTCACAGGCCTGCAGGAAGAAACTTACTTAACAGCAACCACAATGGCAAATATTATCAATGACTAGCATATGAAGTGAAAATTCTCTTTCTCTAAACAACTACTAACCACTCATTTAATTGTCCTTTGTCTTACTTCTGATGACCAAAGAAGTGGGAGGTGGGCTTCCTGGGTATCCTGAGCATACCTCCTCCTCCAGTCTTTTCACCTGCACGAGCTTCCTGTTCCTGTGGGATGCACAGACAGTTTGTAGTCTCTGGTATATTCTCAACCACGTTATCACCTCCCTTAGATACTCTTGAAGCTCACACACCGAATATCCATACCTTTGCCCACTAAGAAGATGAAAAACTCTTGATGTTATTTCCATTGGTGAACTCGTGGAAGAGCTTTCTGTTTATAAAAAGAAAATCAGAAGGTGAAAAACTCTTGGTGGTGTTATTTCCATTGTTGAACTGGTAAGACAGCTTTCTGTTTTTAAAACAATCATGATTTATTGTAGTTACCTATTTCTTTGGTGTAAATACTCCCATTAGGCTGACTGCAAGCTACCAACACTTTTACAACTGGCTTCAAAATTCCTAATTAATCAACAAGCATCTCTTATAATGTGAGCTGCCTTCAACATACCAATGGTCCTGCTTTCTTCATTTTGCCTCATCTCAGTCTTTCTGTGTGGCTTTTTACTTGCAAAAAAAAATCACATCTGGTTGTCTTGGGAAACATTATTCCATATAAATTGACAGAACCTACTCTCTTTGCCACTCCCTAAATTCTACTGTCAGTGTACACACCCAGTGTTGATAGCTGAGGCTGAAATTGCCAACCTGGTATTTTCTACTTTTTCAGGACAGTTTTATACATCGTATTTACCAGTGTTGATGAAAAGAAAATGAAATAGAAGACAAGAGGAAAGAAGAGAAAGGAAAGGGAGATAGGATGAGAGAAAAGGAAAGGAAAGGGAAAGGAAGAAGTATCATTCTATCCTGTCTTTTACAAACTTACTACTTGCCTTGTGTTACAGTCATTTTTGTACATGGGTTATCATTTTTCCAGATGTTAAAAATGCTTTGAGTATTTAATCTGTAGCTCATTTATTTCTATGTCTCCCACAGCACCTAACTAAATGTCTAGCTTATATAATGAGCCTTCGATAAATATTTGTTGAAAAAATAGAATTTTAAAAATGGAATAAAAGAATTCACAAGTAAAATTGATTACATAGAAAAAGCTTATTTCAATATCAAGCCAAATAAATAAGTAATCAACATACTGATTTCCAGATTTCATTTGTTTGCCATCAGTTCTCCACCAAGCAAAGATAAGTTGATATTGCCAGCCTGTCATGAGCTTGCTCTTAACAGTAGGCATATTGCCTTTGCACATTCCTATAGCAGAGAACATATATCTGACTGCCTTGGAGGACATACCTTTGTGCTTCATTGACATAGTCACTCTTAACTAATAATAGATCCACTCTTTGTTGGAAGACTTGTGCTCAGTGTAATTCTTTTTTCATCCCGATAAAAAGGGTAGCCCCCATAGACATGTTCAGCATGGTGAATTAGAATTAGGGCGTGTGTGTGCCCATGTGCATGCATGTGTGTGTGTGTGTAAGAGGGCGGTTCTTAATGTGTTGTCCAGGTTGCACTTGAACTTTTAGTATCAAGTAATCCTCCTGCCTCAGCCTCCCAAGTACCTGGGGCTACAAGCACACACTACTGCACTTCGCCATGAATTTGGTTTTATTACTCTTATCATTAAGGTACTGTTAAGAGCTATCTATTATTGATGAGATCAGTTGATTCAGTGCAGATGGTTCAGTGCTAAATTCCTGGAAATATTTTGCAAATTTAACTCAACTTAAAATTTTGAAAATTGTTAAGTAAAAATAAGCTATACTCTTATAAAGAGAAGACTAATATAACTTTTTTGTTATTGTTTGCTTGCTTAATGTAGCAGGTATAAATCTTAAGCAAAATTACATTTCATTATTGTCTATAAATCATTTAATTTCAATTCTGAGTAGCTAGTCCCATCAACTTAGAAATTCAACCTCAGTTATTTCTAGGCTTTCTCCCACCTTCAGGTTTGTGCTACGGTTCTGCGTTTTACTCCATATCTAAGCATTAGGACATTGATCACTAGCAGTATCTGTCCACATTGGCAAAAGCTGAATTTTGCTGCAGCCATGTGATATCATCAGATTCACTGGTGTGCCATTTCCATGCCATGATTTGTGCTTCAAGAGGATCTTGAACAAGGCTGAGAACCCAAGCTTGGCATCTAAGCTACCTAGTTCACTATGTAAATATGCCCCTTGATGTCCTGCCACACTTTTGAGTGCTTCCAGGGAAGAAGTAAAAGTTCCTTCTGTTCAAGGACAGGCAGACCTGTCCCTTACCCCCAACCTGGAGAAAGCTCTTTTTCTCCTTTGTAACCTTCTGTCTTTCTTGCTTTCACACAGGGATACCAATTTCCTCTCTCTTCAAATTCTATTATCCTCAGTGGGCAAACAAAAGCCAGAAAATCCTGCCAACAACCTTTCATCTGGTAAGGAAGTAGGGAACTTGTTATGTGTTCGAATGAAGGACAGAGGAGGTAGAAAATTCAAGAAGAAAAATTAACAACTCATACTTTCAATTAATATTTTAAAAAAACTATCTTTCAAATACCTGCCTTCTGCTTAGGAAGATCTGTATTTATGGATCTCATTCCTTCAAACTAGGTGGTCTAGCCTAGCTCTCCTACCCTCTGATTACATCCTTCAACATACTAGCTTAGGTATATTTCTGTTCTTTCTGTCTACTAGGTTTTTGCCCAAGAAAGATAACATTCTGCTTAAATAAAGTAGGTAACTGCCTAAGTAATATAACTTAAAGGATACTAGAAAGGCTCGTTTCCATTCAAAGATCCTTGTTTCTCTGTTATGAGGTGACTTTGATGCCACCACTAGAAAACTGATGCTTTGGATTAAGGCATACCTACAGTGTACATAAAAATAATCCATGGATTCAACTGCTCATTTAACAAACATCTATTAAATATATACACATGTCAGGCACTGTGCTAGGTATAAGATATACCACAGCAAATAAGCATACATGGTTCTCCCTCTCTTGAAGTTTATAGTTTGTTCATGAAGAGAGACATGTGAGTACTTATTTCTGAAATGATTAATTATAAGTGTCATGAAAAAGAAGTGAAAGTGAGTATGAGAATATATAACAGGGGAACTGTCCTGAGAAAGCAGCATTAAGGCTAAAATCTAGAATTACATGGAAAGGAAGAGAAGAGAGTTTTAAAGCAGAGAAAACAGCATGTCTGGAGGTCTTGGAATAAGCAGAATATTATTTAAAATTTTTAAAACAAAACAAACTAAAACATTGAAGAAGACTCAGATGGCTGAAGCCTAGCGATAGAGGAGAATGCCTTAAGATGAGGTCAAAAGGTGACCCAGGAGCTAGAATACTCAGGGCTATGTAAACCATAAGGAAGGTTTTGGTCTTGATCCAACCCCTAACCCCCAAATGTCTTAAGCAGAGGAATACATGATCAGGTTTCTATTTAACAATTCTGGCTGCTGTGCGGAGGAAGTCAAAAACTGAATATGTAAAACATTATGTCATTACCAGCTATTAGCATTCTAGTCTCTTACATTCTTTCCAACTAGCTGTTGATCCAAGAGTATGTCATGAAAGCCCTCAGACAGGACCCTCACAGTTCCACATCCTCGCTGAACTGTAACAATCACTGTCACCCCCACCCCCACACTCCTGTTCTCATAGTCTTTTACTTAAAAAGGTCTCTACTTGGCATGTCAGTTCCATCCCCAGGATCCCCATTTTAATTACCTGGAGGTCTATAATTCCTCACATCTTGGATATTTAAGCTTCATCTCACTGTTACCATTCATGGCTTGTGACTGTGGACTAGAGTAGTCCTGCCCTTGAACTCCAGTCTAGGGGATGGAGCTTCGTTATCTGACAACAGGTTTACCTGATAATGCCTATCCTAATATTTCTGGTATTAGGGAGTGTGTCAACACTCCCTAAACTCTACTTTTTTTCCGTCCTTACTGATGTTTCCCCTAATTCAAACTACTATCATTTCTCACCTTAATCATTTCAACATTGCATTAATGTGTTTTCCTTTTCGAAGTCATTCTCCGAGGCTTTGGTCCACACTGAGGCAAGAAAGATCTTTCTAGACCAAAAATTTTGCCTTGTCATTCTCTTGCTTGAAACTCTTCCATGGTCTCACATTTTTTAATAGATAAACTGAAAACTCCTCATATATCATACAAGGTCCTTCATAACTAAACTCCATTCAGTTTGTTGTTGTTGTTGTTGTTGTTTCAGACAGTGTCTCATTCTGTCACCCAGGCTGTAATGCAGTGGGGTGATCGTAGCTCACTGCAGCCTGGAACTCCTGGGCTCTCGTGATCCTCTCATGTCAGCCTGCTGCAGTAGCTGAGACTACTCAGGTATGAGTCGTTGTTCCTGGCCCCCATTCACCTTTTCAGTCTTGTCTCACATACTCTTCCTTTATACTTTATGCTCCAGTCATTTTATTTAAGGACCTGATTAGATGCTGCACCAGCTGGGGTGCTCACCTTATTGGAGCACATTAGAAATACCAGCCTTGCTAATTTGGCTCTCCAGCTCCTCGGTTTTTGTTGTTGTTGTTTGTTTGTTTGTTTGTTTTTGAGACAGAATCTTGCCTGTCACCCAGGTTGGAGTGAAATGGCACGATTTTGGCTCACTGCAACCTCTGCCTCCCAGGTTCAAGCTCTCGCATCAGCCTCCCGAGTAGCTGGGATTGCAGGCGCCCACCACCATGCCCAGCTAAGTTTTGTATTTTTAGTAGAGACGTGGTTTCATCATGTTGGCCAGGCCGGTCTTGAACTCTTGACCTCGTGATCTGCCCATCTCGGCTTCCCAAAGTGCTGGGAGAATTACAGCCATGAGCCACCATGCCTGGCCCAAATCCTCATTTAATGCAAAATGTACACTGGTGTTGCTTCTGGAAAAGGAGTCAGCATTATCAAATGTAAATAAAAATATCCTCCCATCCCCTACACAAATTGATTTCTTAAGTATTTCTGCAAAACATATTTTGAGTAACAACTGAAAGTTGGCAGCAAGCTAAATTTCTAAACCCAAATAATATGTGGCATAGTGCTATTTATCAGGAATGAGTCATTTATTTTATTATCTAAATTTTGCATTTTTAGTACACCTCCCAAGAAGTTCTCTGGCTCAAAACACACACAAACTGAAGAAAGAGAAGAAAATGGGGAACGTTTTGCTAAATAATTCCACAAAATTGACTCTGCTTTGACCCAGTGAAGTGAATTACTAGGTGAATGTGTTTTGCATATAATTTTTCTTAATAGAAAAATCAATTTCTCCCTGGCGCTAAGAAATAAATATTGAATAAATAGTTTTTAAAATATCCTTTTTAAGGCGTGACAAAATGTTAGCTTGCCTTGCGGGCCCTCATTCTTAGCGTGCTCACTCAAGCCCCTGTGCTTTTTCGTACTTATTTTCCTCTCCATGAAACAAGATACACTTCCCTCTTGCTATTGCCTATTCAGCTTAAATAACACTCCTTTAAGGAGACCTTCCATCACTCATATATCAGGTAGGTTCCTCTCTATACTATTCTATCTTTCTATACTTCTCCTATCATTGTATTATCTGTTCTGTTTGTTGTATATTTGCTATATTTGATTGTGTATCTGTTCTACTTGATTGTATATTTACTCTGTTTTGTTCTGTTCTTCTAGACTTTAAGCTTCTGCCGCAGGAAATTCTGCCTCTGTTTGCTTATATATCCCAGACACCTAGACCAGTGCCTGGAACATAGAAGTTCCTTAATAAATATTTGATGAGTAAAAATGAATAAATGAATGAATAAACATGTGAGTAAAAAGTACTCCATGTTAGAACTCTCTGACTCTGCTTGAACTGCCCCTTGTTATTTATCACCATGGCCGCCTGTTACCATATTATGCTTGAAACTTATGTCTGTGAACTGAATTAATGCCAGATCCCATTACAGCTGCTGTCACACATACCCAGGCACATGACAGTTGTAAACAATGAGATAGAAAAAGTAAATGCTAAGGCAATAGACAACCATAAATTAATTTTCTCCTTTATACATTTTGTTTATGGCTAAACCTCCCACATTTCTCTCCAGCTTTCATAGGGAGCCCTTAAGGCACTGGCAAACAATTCAATTAATGGAGCCTCAGCTCTGCAACTCCCTAAGGGCCATAGCTGGCAGGACTCCAGTGAATTCAAAGCTACAAATAATGTCAGGCTAAGTTAGGTGCCTGGGAAATTGTTGGTATGCTATAAAATAAGGAAAGTTTGCTCTTGGCTGAAACAATCACTCCAGAGTTGCAACAAGTGTTTACTATATGGCAAGCATTGTGTTGTCTCCTACAAACACTATTTAATTTAATAAACCCAAAAATCTTAAAGGTAGGTGCAACTATTCTATACTCATTCTACATACAAGAAAAGTGAGGCTCAGGGAAGTTTGATAAATTGTCTAAAGTCATCTGATTAGGGAATGGCTGAGCCAGAACCTCAAATGGATCGAATTCCACAATACAACACTTTTTAAGACAGCGTGTGTCCTTTTCCCAAAAATATCAACTTTTAGAAGAAATTCAAGCTAGTTTCAAAAACGAAAACAAATTAATAAGAAACATAATCTTTCAGTTCATAATGCTATAATTCTTCCTTTTGGGTTCTTTTCAAACAGCTGTTGCATGCTGCACTTTTGTGCTAAATTTTTTTTAAAAAACAGAAAAATGTCTCATTCTATTTACATCTAAAATTAATTAAGAATGATTAGGGGCCGGGAGCGGTGCCTCACACCTGTAATCCCAGCACTTTGGGAGGTGGAGGCGGGAGGATCACGAGGTCAGGAGATCGAGACCATCCTGGCTAACACGGTGAAATCCCGTCTCTACTAAAAACACAAAAAAATTAGCTGGGCATCTTGGTGGGCGCCTGTAGTTCCAGCTCCCAGGAGGCTGAGGGAGGAGAATGGTGTGAACCCGGGAGGCGGAGCTTGCAGTGAGCCAAGATCGCGCCATTGCACCCCCACCTGGGCGACAGAAGCATTAGGAAAATCTAAGCAAATAAGCAAATGACTTTGAATGCATTCTATATATATGAAACCCAATTGAAAGATCTTGCCACCATTTTGGAAAGAAATGCACAAAAAATGCCCAACTATATTATCACTCATAATAGTTTTCTTAAGGCATTTATAATATTACGGTTATGCATAAACAGTCCATTAATTATGGAAGATTTCTAGGGGAAAGTAGTTGGCACGTTGGTTAAAGGGAAAAATAAATTTAGAAGATGCTGGAAATAATACTGACTAGCAGAAAGAATTATCACCGTGGGAGGGGGAAAGAAAGACGGTGACTGAAAGAAAATGAATTATGGGCCGGGCGTGGTGGCTCACGCCTGTAATTCCAACACTTTGGGAGGCCGAGGCGGGTGGATCATGAGGTCAGGAGATCGAGAACATCCTGGCTAACACGGTGAAACCCCGTCTCTACTAAAAATACAAAAAATTAGCCAGGCATGGTGGCGGGCGCCTGTAGTTCCAGCTACTCGGGAGGCAGAGGCAGGAGAATGGCGTGAACCCGGGAGGTGGAGCTTGCAGTGAGCTGAGATTGCGCCACTGCACTCCAGTCTGGGTGACAGAGCGAGACTCTGTCTCCAAAAATAAATAAAATAAAAATAAAAATAAACGAATTATGGTTGCCCTTCCTTCTGAAGACCTTGGAGAAGGATGTGGTGGCAACTATGTTTTGGAGGAAGTAAGCATAAAACATGTTCTGTGTTGACATAGCAACCTGCCACAGGAAGCAAAGCCAGTGAAGGTGGTGTTGATAAAACTAACATTTCTTGAGCAGGTGTATATGCCAGAGCCTGCGCTAGACTCTGCATGGCTCTTTAAGAACTGAAAAAGAAGAATTCAAAATAAAAGACACAGTATTGCAGATCAAAACTACTGTCATTTTAATACTGGAGAAAGATGTTAAAAATCATTTGGAATTTTGCAACCATAAAACAAGAAAATTGTGTGAACTGACTAGATTTCCAACATTCACATAGGATCATGAGAAATTGGAAAAAGTGTATACCTTTGTTCTGACATCAAGGGCTATATAATTTATGAGAGAGTTAAATCTGACAAGTGAGCATAAAATATAGTAATAGTTCAGAGAAAGGAAACATTTATATAGCTTTTTGTGGTCAAATGAGACAGGCAGCATTTGATCTGTACCTTAAAAGAAGTAGTAGAATTCGATGAATTTCTGTAGACCAAAGGCATAACATGAGCAAAGTAACACCAGGTGAACTTGAATGTGACTTATTACAAACTGTAAGGTTTGCCTGATTGGAATTAAGTACATGTTCTGGGGAAAAGTGGGAAAGACTAGACCTACAAATTGGAATGAGATTATGGCAAGCCTTAAAACAGTTTGTTAAACTGAAATATAAGGTACTTGAAGACCAGTCGATCTTTGCAGTCTCTGTCACTCTGCCTATCACACCAAAATCCAATGTGTTTAATTTAGATTTTATTAAATCTAAATTTAATTAATTATTAAATCTAAACAGCTGCCCACCCAGACACTGTTCTGTTGACATTCACCCTAGTTCCCAATAGCTTCATGCATAATTGCTGTTTAACAACCCCAACTAGAATTTTAAACAGGTACAGAGGAATTCCACATCTTCTATATGGGGGAAAAAAAGTTGCCCTGAAGGAAGTTTCCCTTCCTAAGAACACCGTCCCGCTGCATGCTATCAAGCTCCTCAATGCAAAGCACAAGCTTCCCAGGCCCTCGGTTCCTGATTCCTAGGGGAAGGCACGGGCTGCACTCTGTGTAGAGAGCACAGATGGTTAACATGAACAGTGGGTTTCATCAGCCTGCAATGTAAGATGTAACCTGGTAAGCACAGCTCACCCATAAATCCAGCCCATGGCTATCATAATCCCCCCCAGAGAGTCTCTGTAAATAGAGTGTTCTGTACAGGCAAAGCAGTTTTCTTCCTCACATTTAGTGCGGGGTGGAGGGCACCTTCTTCCAAAGGCAGAATAATGTGAATGTGAAAGGCCAGATTCCAGTATAACTCGGCACCCTTCCTGCCAACACAGCAAGCCGCCTCTGTCAAATGTGCTGTCTCACGTCAACAGTAGTAATTATGTGGGAAAAGGTGCTCCTTGTAGCTACCCTGGGCGGCTGTAGTAAAAGATACTGAAAACATGAGCACCGTTAGGCAGTGAATTTGTCACGCTAAGTAGGACAATGCCTAATGGTGATAAGAAAATGAAGCAAACACCTGACATTAAATCTCTTTTATGGCATTTTCATAGAAATTGCAGGCACACCTATATAATCCCTAACCACAGGAAAGAATGTGAAAAGAAAAATGTAGTCTTTAGTGACATGGATTTTCTTAGCTGGATGCACATTTGGGATCATTAATAACAACTCTCTTCCAGGTGCAGAAATTGAGACCTAGAAAAGTTAAGAGATTTGCCCCAAGCTCATATAGCTTTTAGAGGCAGAGCACAACTATTTGGACGATGTCCCAAATGTCTCATTTTTTTCCAGTGATGCCATATGCTAGTAACAGCTAAGATTTGCAGTCCACGAAACGATAGGATATATATTATCATGTTTCATCTTTACTGCAACCCTGTGAGGGTAGTATTATTATCCCCTTCACACAGATCCAAAATCCAAGGCTCAGAGAGATTAACTGACATGCCAAAATAGCTCATGGAAAAGGTTGGGCTCACACCTACATCTTTGGCCGAAGAGTTGGAGTTGGTACACAGTACCATGTTGCCTATCTTGCAGATAGAACCACACAGAAACCTCCTATTTCCCCCATTGCATTGATACAGGAGAATGTAGCTATTGAAAAGAAGCAATTATCAACTACTTCATTCAACAAGCAGGTATTGAGGACCTACTGTATGACAGACAATAATCTAGGTCCCAGAGACACAGCAGTAAGAACAATAGACAAAGACATTGCCCTCAAGGTGACAGACAAGGAACAAAAGCAAAACGTATAGGTGTAGGTGGTAATAAGTGCTATGAAATAAAAAGAAAGTAATAAGAGGATGGAGAGTGTTTGGGGTACTAATTACCAATTACCCAAGGACTCTATCTGAACCTGAACAAATCAGCATGCACAGATTTTATACACAGTGATATATAAGCAATAGTAACAAGTTCAAGCTCACAGATCCTTAAGGGGTCCACAAGCTATGTTCAATGTTTCAAAAATAAATAAATAATAAAATCTAAATTAAATATTTAGTAAAAGAAAACTCCAGATAATTCATTTAAAAAAAAATTAAGACAGATTTTATCAACTCTGTGGAAACTAGACATAATCACAAATCCTGATTAACAGATACACATGTCATAAAAATGAGGACCCCAATCACTAATCAATGCAATTTTTCTGTTTTAAAAAAATGAATCTTTCCAAAAATCAGCCATTAAAGGGGGAATTGTTTAATGTAGTCATTGGCCATGATAAAATTGGAATTCAACATCTATCCTAGGACAAAGCAGAGGAGATCTTTTGGAAATAAGCTTCACCTTTGAGCATCACGGCAAATCTCTCTGAAAAGAACCAAGGCATGTACTAATTACAGCTGCCTATGCTGTCTGTATTACTCCTTTCTCACATTGCTATAAAGATACTACCTGAGACTGGGTCATTTATTTTAAAAAGGAGGTTTAATTGACTCACAGTTCTGCATGGCTGGGGAGGCCTCGGAAAACTTACAATCATGGCAGAAGGTGAAGGGGAAGCAAGTACCGTCTTCACAGTGGCAGGAGAGAGAGAGCGAGTGGGAACTAAACCATCAGACCTCACGAGCACTGCCTCACTATCATGAGAACAGCATAGGGGAAGCCACCTCCATGATCCAATCGCCTCCCACCAGGTCCCTCCCTTGAAATGTGGGAATTACAATTGCAGATGAGATTTTGATGGGGACACAAAGCTAATCCATACCACTGTTCCTGGGAAAATCTGAGCAATCAGCAAAATATACATCGTTTATCGCCTCATAGAATCCTCCTCATTCTCATCATCACTTACGTTTCCCACCCCAGTGTTTCCTCAGGAGCAAAGTACCTCTGCCGTGGTGTTGGCTTTCCACAGCCTACAACTGTGGTTCCTACTTAAGGCTTCTCTCTCCATTCTCAAGACCTTCCTCAGAGAATCAACTTGTCAACACCACATATGTTATACGTTAAATTATTTACTCTGAAAACGACCTGATGAAGTTAACACTACTCTTTTCATTTTGCAGATGAAGAATCAAGGTGTAGGAAGATTGATTAGGTATGCCCTAATCACACGGGGATAGTCTGTCCTTACAAAGCAATATTCTAAGTGACTAGCTAATCAACAAAATTAATGGGTAAACTCTATATTTTTACAAGGTGTTGCATTATCAAGACAGCAACAGTTAGAATGTATGTACAAACTTTGCAAAGAAGTTCATTGCTTATAAATTTTTGCACATTCAATATCATAATGCTAAGGAAACAAGAAAAAATACGAGTTCTCATCATTTTCAGAAAAATTGTGTAGCTGTATGTTTTCAAAAAATTTAAAGTTTATAATGATTTAAGTCTGGTTAGAATGAAAAATAAAGTAGATGTCAACCCGTGTATTTGGGGTTCTTTTCCTGAGAATATTGTTATGTTTATTCTTCCCCTCAGAATAGAAGTACAGGTTATGATAGGCATGTTTATTGTTAAATAATAAAAAAAGATTGTATTTAAATTACACAACAGATTTTAGATAATTTGATGCTGATCCACATGATATGGCTAGAGAAACGTTTTGACATCTAGCACTGTCAAATTTTATTTCCCTAAATAGATTAATAATTGTTAATAATAGTTCTGGTAATGCAATTTTAGATCTTGTTTAATCCTCACAACTACAAGATGAGAATTATGATTCTCAGTTTACATATGAGGTAACTTGGGCTCAGAGAAGTAAAATAAATTCCCAGGTGACAGGGTCAGCATTTAAATGCAGGTGGATCTCTCCCCAAAGCTTTTTATGTGCCTCACTCTTACTATCAGAACCCAACCCTTACACAGAGTCTGACTTTATTCATCACCGAGCAGTGCTAGGGGGTGTCCAAGACTAGACACAGACTAGTTTATCTTACAAATGAACAATAATACTGGATATTCAGCAAAAGGCACTCTCAGAAGAGATAAATTACTTAGACCCTCACTTTGACAACCCAAAAACATTTCAAGTATTAAACGTATTCTACCACTCATAAAAAGGAAGATGAATCATATTCTTGACTTCATATTAAAGTTAAAGATTCTTTTTTTGCATGATTTGCTCTAAATTAATATGCCAATGATTCACAGCCCCTTATAATATCACCTTTGGCCCACCATTTTTTATCAACGTGTTATGATAGAAATTGTCTCTTTGGGTTAAGACACATTCATCTGGAGGAATGTTATTATGGTCTGCATAAATAGCACTCGGTTATTTTTAAAGAATTATTTTTTCCATCTGTACAAATATACTGTTGGTTATCTTGAAACAGGGGACATTACCTACCAGAATTCCTAGCTGTAGGGGACTTATTTAGCCCCTATTCATGACCCTTTATTAATTGATCTGGATCTATTTTACCGCTTTAACAAATTTTGTCTGACTATTGCCTGACTGTTGTTTTAGTCACGCAAAAAATTATAAGCCAAGATTTTTAAAAAATACTGAACAGATTGCACACCGGGAAGCTGGCAGTCTTTCACACCATGTTCATTGTCTGCAGCACAAATCGTCACCACAATAAAGAGCCTAAAACAAAAGCCAAATGCTGCATAAGGAGTACTTTTCCTTCTGAAAAAATTCCAACATTGGGGAGCATCCTTTCCTCTGGATGCACATGCATAATTTCCATTATTGTTAATGGGAGCTATACATGCATAACACCCATTACTGCTAATGGGAGCTAAGTGCACACACAAGGGTAGAATACAGTGAAATCTGTCTTAGAAAATCACCCAAGAGACGAGCAAAAATCAGTTGCCTGGTAGAGAATGGTTTTAAATTAAAAGCAGAACAGAACTGAGGTTGAAACCACAGGGGAACTATTTAAACTTCAGGGAGCGGTGGGAATTGGCTTCTCTTTTTCTTGCTCTATTCTAGTATCTTGTTTTCCTCATCCATATTCTTGATGAGAACCAATGACCTTGTGATCTCCTAAAGAGATGATCTGGAAATGAATTTCACACCTCCATTGATTCAAATGGTAGGCTTGGGGATCCTTTGGTGGGGGAAGGAATACAACTACTAGATGATTACATCACACCACATGCAAAATACAAGTCACATGGTAGCTCTAATGACAGTTAATGAACCAGGATGAAAACAGTAAAGCAATATTATTATGGCAATTTATATCTATCACTCATTAATCCTTTAAAACATCTGTTCTATTATAATGTTATTGTAAAGATCAATGAAAAATAAACCGGAAAGTGATTTCCATCTACCCAAGTGGCCTTCTGCATTTTTTTCAGCATTTCAGGGCATTGGAAACACAAGCTATTCCTACAATATCTTAAAATCATAGGATTCTGTCCTAGTCCAGTCTTTTCATTTTGCAGGTAAGGAAATTGCAGAGAAATTAAGAGGCTATTTTTTTTTTTTTTTTTTAACCAAAGTCACAAAATACTAAAGGGAGATCTTAAATCTGGACTGCAGAATTTTTTCTGACTCCAGATCCAGTGGTTTAATGTTCAAAAGCACAGACTCCCAAAGACTTTCATCTTTGTTGGCTTTGCACTGGTCTCTGGGGACCAAATGCACAGATGGGTGGATGAGTTGTAAACTCCAAAAGGAGCCATTCTGGAACTCTGGAGAGTTGGGGACTGAATGTTCTGCATGTTACTCAAGTAAGTGCATGCTCCAGTTATTTCCGAAAAGAGTTTTAAATAGAAATCTCAACAAATGTTTTAAAGAGGCAGAAACAAAAAGGCAGTATTACCTCAGTCTAGAAAAGAGGAATGGAAATACTGTGCTTAAGATGACTTTTCTGTTCCATCTCCCACTTCCCAGTTATCCTTCTTAGACTGTAGTTATAAAAGCACCAGCAATAAAGTCACTCTTGTATCATGTGTCACATACGTGACACATGTTATTTTTGTTATGCTTTATACACGGATGTTTCTAGTTGGCTTTGTTTTGGACTCACCCAAAAATGGGCAGGGGCAGACGAAAATAACGTTGGACATTGGTTATTGTTTGCAAGAACCGTTAATATATAAAAGCCCATGTTACTTTTCCTTACTCTTTTTCCATGGAAGCGGTTCTTTGTTGCCTTGGCTGCCAGATTCCTGTCCCTCACAGGATTGAAAGGAAAGGAAAGACAAAGAAAGGGGGATGGAGAATGTAGTGAGAACAAAAGGAAGAGACAGAAAGAAAAGAAATAGAGAGAAGGAGAGAAGAGTAGAAGAAGAAAAAAAGAGCAGAGAAAAAGGCACCATAATACTTTGGAAGGCACAGCATAAAACTGGTGTTTTGGAGTCAAAAGAGCAATAATTTTAGAGCCTGAATAACAGAGTTTTATGATCAGCTCAGCCTTTAGAGTCTACGTGATATTAAATTAAATAAATTTATGACGTCTCAGTTTCCCCATTTGTCAAAGGAGAATAGAATATTCATTCTATTTCACAGTGTCATATTAGAAAAAGTAAGCATGAAAATACTTTATAAACCATAAGTAAGTGTAATATAGGAATCCTATGATTATGATGGCTTAAGAAAGCAAATGATCAGAGACAAAAAGTCACACAAAAGGGGCTGCCTTTGTCCAAGCATCAGAGCACATTTTTATGGCATCTGAACGTTACCCTAATTTTCAGTGAACATCTTCATCCCATTTCCATCTTTATATTATAGAAAAGCCACCTAATGAAGAGCAAAAACTTGGTTTAAAAAAACCATATATATATATATATATATATATATACACATATACACACACACACATATATATATATATTTATTTATTTATCAGTTTACCCTACAAGGCTCATGACACATACTTTGACATAACTCTTTCAAAAGGCCCTTGACTAAGAGCAAGGTGGCCTTGGATTGGATTAGAAGTCATTTCTGCTGACTCCACAGGAAACTCCAAGGAACAAGACCACAGGCAGGGGAGTACCCGGAGGCCCATGACTCAGCGCAGTGGTTGAACTGCTGATCTGAAGCTGGCTAATACTCACTGTCTCCCCTCAGCTATTTTCAGAAAAAGAAACAGAACCCTAATGCGTTCTCTGGAGTTCTGAAATATGTGTTTTTGTTATTTTTATGACCTATGTCACAAACTAGACTTTATTAAACTTCATTGCTGTACATGACATGATATTTTTTGTCTATTCATTTTTTTCTTGCAACAAACTGCAATCTCTTTGAGGGCAACTACTATGTTGTTGTTGTTGTTAATCTGCAGCCAAGCATGGTATAAGGCATAAAGTAGAACTCAATTAATATCTATATGATTTATTTATATATGTATTTATTCACATATTTCAATAGATTAAAGATCACATAGACGCAAGTCATTTCATACAGGCACAGACTAGTTTATATATTAAAATAGTTGTACAATTGATCATTTGCATAATTAATTAATTCATCTGAGTATAAACAAGTGCCCACCAAGTCAACTAGAAAGAACAATTAATTCTATAACAAGCATGAAGTCATGCCAAATAGTGCTAGAACATCTAATAATCATGTTTATAAAATCTGTTTTGTTGTAGCTCTTAAGAAAGACAAAGGAACAATGGTTGAGCCTTCAGACATATATTTGACAACAATGTCTTCTATCAGGAAATGCTGACAGTCATTTCATTTCTAAGAAATATTGTTTCTTACAATTCCATTTAGTGCTTTCTTTTCTTTGATTTGGAGTACACATTTTTCCTTTAATTAATATTACCATTGTATAAACTATGCAACTTCTATTTATTCATCTACTTTAGAGACTTAAGAATAATTATACTTTTTTCTTGCAGGAAGATGGCACTATTGCTTCACTCTTAACTTATCATGGTATAGTGAAGAAAACACTAGTTAAAAATCAATAGAGTTGGGTTTTGGTTCCCACAACCAAATATTTTGTCAATGTGTGACTTGAAAAGTTACTAATTTTGCTAATCTTACTGACCCTCCATTACTTATCTGTAAACATTTTTTGCAATAATTGCACCAGATAATGTCTGATAGGAATATTGTCTATACACTGCAAAGCACCATAAAAAGGTTCATAGTGATAATTATAACAATAGATACCATTTGTTTAATAGCTATGGAAAGTTAGGAATTGAGCACTCAATATTATTAATCTTTACAATGATTATGCAATATAGGTGTTATTATTCTCATTTACTTGATGAGGAAAATGAGGCTTGGGAAGCTTAATTAGGTAACTTACCTGTGATCAAACAGGGATGAAAGAAAAGAGCCAGAATTTCAAACCTAAATTGGCTGATTCAGATATTAAAAGAGAAATATGCTACTGGATTTGGGATGAGTTATTCACAGGAACTTGGAGTCAGTTTGCTTTCATTTGTGCCTCTCTCTTTTTTCATTTCCCTTTTCAATGTACTCTCTAACATCCTTCATTTTTCTAACTTTGGAGGGCCCAGCTGATGCTAATATGCATTACATTGTTTCTTATCTTTTTGGGTTTACCTTCACTTTTCCTCATCTGATATACAGAATTTAAGTAATGCTGATGATCATCTGATCCACTTTAGTTTTACTAGATATTAAAGAGGATACACAGAGATAGAAGCAACATCTTAGAAGACAAGAGGTCAGGAGACTTCAGATCCTTGAGCAAAGTTTTCCAAGTATTTTTGGGTAGACACCATATGACACAAAATGACAAAAGGCCACAACAAGAAGATAAGATTGCTGGTTGGTATTTTTTAAAGACAAACATTTTCAAGCTGGGAATGTATGTCACATTTTCAAATTACTTTTCCCGGATCTTTTGATACTGTCCCCATGATTTGTCATGTGATGTGGGTTAGTATGGTTTTGGGAAATAAGCTGATGTGTAAAAACAAAGAAATGGTTTCAGTGGGAAAGGAGGAGTTTTAACCTATATAAATCTTTATTAACATTTCCTCCTTGAAAAGGGTCCTTTAAAATGGCGATATCTAGTGAACAGTAACATTATCAATGGGGCAAACTGACATAATCCATGGCTCTTGTTATAATATACATTGAAGGCTGTAACATCATCTATGTAATATTAACTAATTATGAAGAAATGATCAGCCAAATCTAAATTGAAGGTCATTCTATAGAAAAACTGTTCTTTACTCTTCAAATATCGTAATGTCATGAAAGCACCCTCCAGCCTCCTAAAAGGGCAAAGGACTGAATTAAAATATACTAAAGGCTAAAAGAGATGTGCAACTATAGTCAGTACACTATTTCCGTAGAGAGGTTCTTCCAAAAAATTAAAAACAGAAATACTAAATGAGCCAACAATCTCACTTCTGGGTATATATCCAAAGGAAATAGAATCACTATCTCAACAAAATAGCTACCCAAATACCAAAAGGAAAAGAAGCCATTATATGAAAAAACTCATGCACATGCATGTTTATAGCAGCATAATCCACAATTGCAAAAATATGGAACCAACCTAAGTGCTCATCAACCAAAGACTGGATAAAGAAAATGTGGTATATATACACCATGGAATACTTCTTCGCCATAAAATGGAACTAAATAATGGCCTTTACAACAACTTGGATGGAATTGAAGACCATTATTCTAAGTGAAGTAACTTAGGAATGGAAAATAAAATATTGTATGTTCTCACTTACAAGTGAAAGCTAAGCTACGACGATGCAAAGGCATGAGAATGATAGAATGGACTTTGGGGACTCAGGGGGAAAAGTGGGAAGTGGAGGGTGAGGATTAAGACTACATATTGGGTACAATGTACACTGCTCAGGTGATGAGTGCAACAAAATTTCAGAAATCACCGCTAAATAACTTATCCATGTAACTGTAAACCACTGGCTCCCCAAAAGCTATTGAAATAAAAAAGTAAAAAAATAGCTGCACTCACAAGTTCACTGCTGCATTATTCACCAATAGCCAAGATATGGAAACAGCCTAAATATTTACAAGTAAATGAATGAATAAGGAAATTTGGTATGTATATATGTAGGCATTATATACAAATATATATATATGCCCACACACACACACACACACACACAAACAGTATTCAGCCTTAAAAATGAAGTAAATTCTATCATTTGTGACAATGTGGATGAACCTGGAGAACATTATGCTAAGTGAAGTGAGCCAGACACAGGAAGATAAATGCTGTATGATCTCACTCATATATGGAATCTAAAAAAGTCGAACTCATAGAAACAGAGAGTAGAAGAGTAGTTACTAGGGGTAGCTGGAGTGAGGAGGGGAAGAGGAGATTTTAGTGAAAGTACAAACTTGTAGTTCTAAGATGAATAAGTTCTGGATACCTAGTTTACAGCATGATGACTACAGTTAAGAGTAATATATTTTATGCTCAAAATGTGCTAAGAGAGTAGATCACACATACATGTAACTATATGAAGTGATGGATATGTAAATTAGCTTGTGTGGTAGTCATTACATAATGTCAAAACATCATTTGTACACCTTGAATGTACACAATTTTTATTTGTCGATTTTACCTCAATTAGGGTGAAAAAAAATGGGGCAAAAAGAATGTTGAAATTGTCTATGTACTGTAAAACTATGTGCTGACATGGAAAAAAGACTATGATTTAGTCAAAAAACAGGTAAACAATTTTTGTAAAAATTATACACACACATATTTGTACTCTAAGAAAATAGAAATTCTTGGAAACAGTGATGGGTCAAGTGAATCAGGACGTAAGATTAGTTGTCAGCATACTTAAAAACAGCATCATTCTTTTGCTTTTGATCATCTTTTATGTTTTTATATAATATGAAACTGGATCCTAAGCTATTACAGGTTCAGACGAGGTATAGTGTGCAGGATGTTTATTAAAGTGTGCCAGGGGATTAACAACCTCAGAATGGAGGGTGAAGTGGTAGGGTTGTGGTCCCAATGACGGGTTCAGACAACCACAATAGGAACTCAAGTTAAGATGGCTCCTGAGAGCTCTCACACACTGTGTTGAAATAACAATCTTGTAATGCTCTTGCCTCAATCTGTCTTTGGATACCGGCTGTCCTAAGAAGAATGTAGCCTTGGGACAGGGGCTCTCTACAGCTGAAGCAATTCTTGCAGGAGTTGACCGCCAAAGTCTGTCTTCAGATGTCACTCCCAGGAGCTCAGCAACAAGTACTTTCTTGAAGGAGGGTCTGGATGGTGCATCTTCATCTTCATATATAATTTATTTTCTTTTGATTCAGCAGTAACATGTTCCTTTAAAAAATGTTTAGTTGAATTTGGGATTCTAATTTCAACTGCTCAATAAGAAAATTAATAGGTTTACATAAGCTCTACCTTCTTCATTCATAGCCCTGCTGCTACACATGGCTGTACAATAGTTCTTAAATTCTATTAATCTTTCTTCGTCTTTCTTAGTGCCAGCTATGGATGGAATCGTGTCCCCCTAAAATTTATATGTTGAAGCCCTAACGACCAATGTAACTATATTTGGAGATAGTGTCATTAGAAGGTAATTAGAAAGATGGTGTCATTAGAAGGTCATAGGATGGGGCTCTAATCCAATAGGACTGATGTCTTTACAGAAAGAGGCAGAGAGAGATGCACACTCAGAGAAAAGGCTACATGGGGACAAAAGTGGCTGTGTGCAAGCCGGGAAGAAAGCCTTCACCAGAGATCAAATCCTGCCCAGGACCTTGATCGTGGACTTTCCAGACTTCAGAACTGGGAGAAAACAAATTTCTATGCTTTAAGCCACTAAGTCTGTGATATTTTGTAATGGCAGCCTGAGCTGACTGCCCACAATTGAAGGGCAGATCCAAAACTTGCCAAATAATTAGACCATGTGATTGATAGTTCTCAAACTGACATGATTTTGTACATGGCACAATGGAATTCTAGTAACAATGTGTGATATAATGAAGTCATATCATGTTCAGCTTCCTCCATCCCTTTCTTTGTGTCCCTACTCAGTCACCTGATTGTTCTGCCTAAACTTTTATTTATAATTGTTTAATTTTATATATTTTTTCCGTTTAAAAAAGTAATTGAAACATGTTATGGAAAAAAATTGTGCCTTAGAATTGAGCTTAGTTTGTTGTTTGTTTTTATAATGCTAGTGACATTATGAAGACACTAGAGTTTCCTAAGATTCTGTGATCCAGATTGGTTCATTTTTCTTTACCTTACTGGGATTATAGGAAAACAGTAGTTACTTAGAAAAGGTTCTAGTAACAGTAATATTTACCTATTGATCAGGCTGTTTGATATCTTCAGAAAGAAAAGGGTGCTTTAGAAAAAATCCATCCAATCTCACTTTTTCTTTTTTGGCCATAATTGGAAAATGGCTAGCCAAAGCATGAGCACGGGCAAGGTATGTCTTTCCTGTTCTGTGTAGTGAATACCAGCTATCTTTTGTGGGATTAAATCCATAGTTTGAGGTTTATTATCTATCATGGGGCCTTGAGGAGGAGAGCAAACAGTGCAATAGAATGAATTGGTAGATGTCATTAAATGAAGGATATAAAGCAAAAGTATGTCCAAATGTAAGTTAATGGATTATATCCCTAGGCAGAAATTGGAATATGTGCTTTCTCAAATGTAACATTTTAATTGGCCTACCTGGTAGAAGGTTAAATAAAATGTACACTAAACCTCATTACTAGTCAATTGTCAAATAGCCTCCCTGCAACATGATTAAAACTAGCAGACTGAGTGGGCTCAACCCAGAATTATGAGAGAACTAAAAGTTGTCTTTAGGAGCACTTTGCAACACAGAATTTTAAGTGGTCCCATTAGACCAACTATGCTCCTGCTATTTTATCCAGGAGTTTTAAGTACAGAGATGTGTATTTAAAAATTCCCTTTTCATATAATAATCCATTTCAAATGCCCTTCTGGAAATTATCTGTGATAGTACATTTCTAATAAAATACCACTGCTGAATGAAACCTAACCACCTGGCAAGAAAACAAACTATTATATCTTAGCATGATATTTGCAGATTTTTCTGGCATAAAGTGGTTCAGAAAACAACAGATTGTCTTTGCTACTCCCTAGCCCCCCAAACAAAATCTATTAAAGATAACCTCATTCAAAACAAAGATAGATGTGTGAGGATGAACACAAAAGAATATCAGAAGCCTTTGAAATTCCTAAAAGATAAAGATGAGCTCGAAATTTGTCATGATTACATTTTTAAAAATTATCTTCTATGCTATAGTGAATAGACTTTCCACATTTTTTTCTCTATTTGTGCATGTTGACTACCTAGCTACCGGCTGTTCCAACCATTATCTCTCCAAATAACCAGCAAAAAGAAATACCACAGCTTGTGTCACTGTGCTTCTGGAATTCCTTCTGTCAACAAATATTTATTGAGCCTCTTCTTTGTAACAAATTCACTGAGGATGGCCCAGTGAAAAGAAAACTTCAGCCCTTCAGGAACTCACAATCTAGTGGAGAAGAGCCCAAGTAAGCAAATACTTGCAATACAGTGTGATAAGAGCTACAATAGTGAAAATACCAGGTGCAACAGAAACACACCAGAGGGATATCTAACTTAGTCTTAAAGGGAGAGACAAGTTAAAAGTTCACAAAGGAAGTAATGTTTAAGTTGAAACCTAAAGTAGAGAACAGGGTCAAAGAAAGAAAAAGGCAACAGGAAGTGCAATGATTGGGAAGTAAGACCAGGTGTGTCAAAATGGTGACAATTCAGGTAATTTGGTTAACTTACAGCTTGGTTTTCAAGGTAAAGTGAGAGGTATTGTGGGTGATAAAGCAGGAAAGCTAAGTTTACAAGGAAGTGGAAGATTTGCAAACTGCTTTACAGACTTCAAACTTTATTAAGTCAACATGGAAGGGTTTAAGTAGGGAAGTCACAGGATCATATTAGCATTTTGGAAAAATCACTCCAGCTAAGATAAAGATATGAAGAACAGGTTGAATTGAGATAAGTCTGAATCAAGGCAAGACCAAATTTTTGGTAATTAAAATGCTATTGCAGCAAGCCAGTGGCAGTAGAATGAAGAAAAGGAGATGAATTTGAAAAAGATTTAGGAAGTAGTTTTGACAGGACTTAGTGATGATTGTCTTAGGTAGGAAATGAGAAAGATTTAAGAGTCAAAGATGAGAATGAAGTTTCTGGCATAAAAAGTTGGATATATCAGATAAGTAAACAATGATGGGAGGGAAAGGGTATGTATTATGGATAAATGGCTTGAAAATGAGATTTGCAGTTCCACTTTAACTGAGAGATAAGAGAACAAGGAAGAATTGATTAAATGCAACAAGTTTGTAGGTATAGTGGCAACAAGTTTGTAGGTTGAGTTAATTTCAGTCTAATGATTTCTCTCTCCTTTAGAAAGTCAGAGCCAAAGTTGTCTGCTGAGAAGCAGAGAGATAGGAAATATGGAGGTTTAAAGAGAATAGATAAATTTTGAAAAAGCCGATTTTCAGAATGGAATAAAAAGTGATGAGAAACTCATAGAAGAGATGTTAGGCAGTATTGATCCTTTTGAAGCATGGGTTCATAAAATTAATTAGCATTAATGGCAATTAAATGGCATTAATTGTCAGAGTTGTGTGATTTTTTTTAAAGTCATGCTCAGTTTCCTAGGTAAGAAGGAGGCAATAAATAAATAAATAAAACCAAATTGATCTAAAGTTGAAGGTTTTCCAGTTAACCAAGACATAAGAAAACAGGACAAGGGATTTGAGGATAACAATGACAAAAACAAAAATGTTTGAAGACAGTGGGGTTTTGGCTGGGTAAAGCAGGAAATGACAACTGGAGGGGACTGACAGGGGAAAATAAAAGGAACAAAGGATTAAAGGTACTAAGAACTTGAGGGACTAATCTAGTGACAATCACAGAGGGAGAAGCAAAGATAGGAAAAGAAAAGAGGAAAAAATGCAGTCAGAGACTAGAATGTTTTAAATTAACGCTTCAGAAACAGTCGGAAGTTGAAGGTGATGACAAGCAGGTGATGACATGCTCTAAGGAGTGTGTTAATAAAGGTAAAGATCCCTGAAGTTGAGGGAGTGCAGGCACAGACAGACTGCAATAGATATACTGTCCTGGTGTACATTGAAATGATTCGGGCAGGGGAGAAAACTGAGGTGAAGGAAAAGACCATTAAGGCACTGCCAATATATTCAAAGAATGAGGGGCAGTCACTAGCATCAGATGATCACACCAACAATCTGGGGCAAAGGATGGAGTGAGCCTTTAGAAGTGGAGATTTGGTATGAAAGTGAAAGAATTGTCTGGAATAAAAACTGAGGCATGAAAACTACTGGTGCAACACTAACCCTGTGACATGTCAGGGTCAGGATGTAGAGGGAAATAGCCCTTTCTTCTATAAATACATCTCACTCCCCTTCTCAGCAAGAAGACCACCCTCCATGGACTTTATTAAAATTTAATCACCATTTTGAATTGGGCTTATTGTAATTATGTTTGTAGAAAATAAATCCTTTTCTCTCTCTTTTCAAAACTGACTGGGTTTTCACGGCATGAATATTTGGGACCCTACACTCCAGCTGCTGCACATCAATCTTGCATGAGCACCAACCAGAAAAGTGCATGTGCTGGCAGAAGGTGAGGACCACACTGGGTTTTCTCATCCAGGGATGGTCACCCTGATGTGTAATCAATCAACAGGAAAGGTGTGCATTTTGCAAAGATCCTCCAAGAGGTCACTTTCCTAGGTGTGATCAATCTCCCCCATGCTGATCATGTTACAGCGATTACCACTCTATTCTAACAGCTTCTTCTCCAGGGAGAAACAAACTTTGTCTGTGAATGTGTAGTATGGTGTGTCTTGTCAGGTTAAATTACCTTGTAACATAACTCACTGTAAATTCACCTCATAAGTGAAAACCAATCGGAGATTTTAAAACACCATCCAAAAGCATCCTATCTGGAGGTGGAATTATGTTCTGCAATTGCAAATGAACCATGCCAGTGACCCTTACCATCAGCAAAAGAGTCAGCATTTCTTCAATTCACCACATAAGAAAAAGAGGTCTGCCACGGTTCTTATGGCCTAAGAAGTTCTTGCTGGGCCAAAAAGATACTGCTTGTTCTTATGACCTTTGAAGAGATAGATAGGAAAAAAACTAACATGTAAGGAGCACCTCATGGATGTTATGCTAATGCTTCACACATTTTTTTATAAGACTGGAATAAGTACTGCCTTCTCTGGGAAGCCTTCCCTGGCCACCTCCCAAATCAAAGGGTGATGGATAATTTTCTGTGCTAACTTAACTGGGCCATGAGGTGCTCAGTTGTTTGGTTAGACAACATTCTGGATGTGTCTATGAGGATATTTCTAAATCAGATTAACATTTGAATTGTAGACTAAGTAATGTAGATTGTCCTTTCCAATGTGGATGGGCCTCATCCAATCTATTGAAGGACTAAATAGAAAAAAAAAATGGCTGAGTAAGGAAGCATTTTTCTCTCTCTGCCAGTCTTCAAATAGGAATGTTCAATGCTGGCATGCTGGGCTTGGACTCAGACTGGAACTTATCAGCTCTCCTGGTTCTTAGGCCTTTGGACTTGAATTGGAACTATACCATGGGCTCTCCTGGGTCTCCAGTTTTCCAGCTGCAAATCTTGGGACTTCTCAACCTCCGTAATCTCATGAGCCAAGTCCTTATTTTACCCTGACTAATATGTAGTTTAGTGCTCCTTATCTGTTGTCTTCCTCTGCTGTGTGCCACATAATTACTATCTCCGTTATCTTGCTGTGTACTGTAGATTTTTCCTATGAGACTGTAAGCTATCTGAGTGAGCCTTACTTATTTTAGTAATGTTAGTGCCTAGAACAGTATCTAGCACATAAGGGTGCTAAGTGAATGGGATTAATTAGATATTTAATGCCCATAATATAGTCAGCATCATTACTATTTTTATGAGGAATCTAGAGTTCAGAGTCATCAAATAATTGATATAAAGCCACATAGTAAGTGGTAGAGTTTAGTTTTGAAACTGGGTGTGTCTGACTCCAAAATTCCCACAGATTTTTTTTTATACCACTTTCTTTCTGCTTCCCATTTCAAACAAAATTTCTGAGTAATCCAATTTAATTCTAGAATTAACTCCACTAGAATATGAGAAAGGCAGTGAATGGGATTTAAAAATTTTGACTCCAGAGGCAGATTGCTAGGGTTCAAATCCTAGATCCTCTGCTTACAGAACTCTAAACTAATTACCTCTCTTCCCAATGCTTCAATGTGTTTCCTTACCCACAAGTATTACCTATGTGTATCAGTAAGCTATTGCCACAATACTGCTGCCAAACGAGCCACTCTAATGTATTAGTTTAAAGAGTAATCATTCTCGTGGATCTGCAAATAGGCTAGGGTCCAACTGATCTACATTATTAGGCTTGGCTTGGAGGTGGGAGCAGTCTTCTGCTTCCAGATGCAGCAGTTGGAGAATTTCTGGTTTTTATTGCAAGCCTGTAGCCAATCAAGGCAGCTATGCATGGAATATCCTTCTTCCTTTCAGGACAGTTTTCTCTCTGCCACCCAGACTGGCGTGCAGTCAGGAGATCTTGGCTCACTGCAACCTCTGCCTCCCGGGTTCAAGCGATTCTCCTGTTTCAGCCTCCTGAGTTGCTGGGATTACAGGTGCATGCCACCATGCCCTGCTAATCTTTGTATTTTTAGTAGAGACGGTGTTTTGCCATGTTGACCAGACTGGTCTTGAACTCCTAACCTCAAGCGATCTGCCTGCCTCGGTCTCCCAACGTGCTGGGACTATAGGCGTGAGCCACTACACCTAGTCCATGTAAGCTTCTTAAGGCCTATGTTTGGTGCCAGCACTCTGGCCTTTCCACCCACATGTAATTGGGCAAAGTAGGTGACACGGCCATGTTAAGAGGTGGAGAAATATGCTCCTTCCACCATGAGATTGTGGCAAGGAAGTGGTGAAAAACCATACAGGAAGGAATTAAGAACTGGGCCAAAATTTCAGCCTACTACCCTGTCTCTGAGAGTTGTTGTGGGAATCTAGTAAGTTAATACATGTATCACACAAAACAGACACTAGCACTTACTAAGAGCTGAAAAATGTTCTGAATATTCTACTTGTATATTAAAAAATGAGTTTGCCTTATAGGATGTCCCTGGCTCTGCCACAAATTAGCTGTAAGACTGTGATAAGTTGTAGGATCACCTCGTGTCCTTTTGCTTTTACCTACCACTCAAGTTTGTAATAGCTTGATTCCTTTCTTCATTGTATTACTCAAAGGATCCAATAACATATAGTAAGTGATCGTGTTTCAAAAAGAATAAAACATCCTCAGAATGAAAGTCTAATACACATGGCTAATTCTAAATAACCATTTGGTTAAGGTCAGTAAATTGTTCCAATTTTAAGTGATAGGAAGTCATAGTTCTTATTTTATAGATGCGGTAAATGCTTCAAGGAACTAAAGTACTTCTTTTCTGGCCATAAATCCAAATATTGGCTTAGACGTGATAGAATTAATGTTTCCTGTCTTCTAGGTGTTAACTGGGTCAGAAACTGAACACTGATACTAACTGTTAAGGTTTATTATCCTTCAGCATGAGGTGGTTCACATTCTGATTCTAGGGGTTCAGGGTAGTAAGGAAATCTCCAGGCAAGTACATAACATCACACACTCATTCAGCTAACAAATCTGCTAAGTGCTAGTTTTCAGGGGCTTACAGCTGTGGGGTTAAAGACTGTGAGGGCTACCATACATCTCTGAGAACAAGCCTAGATACCGTAAGTCATGAAATTAATTATCTCAGTTTCATGGGTTTCCAGATGCTAATGTGCCATATCCTATTCACTCTCCATCCCCACTGATGAGACAAAAGAAGAGGAAAAATATAATTAGCATAAAAACCACACCCAGAGAGAATGGGGTGGGTTGAAAGTGGCAGGAGCAGGATTCTGAGCAGGAAAAGAGACAGCATATACGTTCAGTTCTCTAAACCCAGGGCTAAGGCTCCAAAGTTCTGCAAGCTCTCTCTTTTTCCTATATACTGTTGTAAGACACAGATAACTGCTTTCTCAAGCACTTTCTAGGAAATTCATTTTAGATAAACATTGGAGTCATGGAAGAATCTTCAGGGATGGTGGAGACTACTGAGGCAGGGCTGAAAGGGCTCTCATCAATAGCCTTGAGGGCAAACAAGCACCAAGCATGGTGTCAGAATACAATACAGTAAGTGCTATGTCATGGGAACATAAGAAGAGAGTCCCCAAGTCAGAGGCTTCACAGAGGATACAGAATATCTGCTGAGATTTAAAGATGAGTAGGAGTTTGGCCAAGCAGATCTAAGGCATTTCAAGCAAAGGCAACAGGTGCAAAGGCATAGCACATGAGAAAACTAAATCTATTTGGAAGAGTATTACCATAGCCTATTCATGAGCAGTATTTGTGTGCAATTTAGAAAGCAACCAAAAGGCCCTGTTACCTCTCTCCCTTGAGCCTAGGATCTGGAAGAGTTATCTTAGAGTCTGAAAATACAAAGCCAGGCCTACAAAAAATAATGACATTCAATGTGATACATGTTAAAATGGAAATATATACAAAAACTGGTGGCATAGAGAAAAGAGGTCTTTAGGGATGCCTGGGGAACCAGGGCTGCCTTCAAGTATTATTTCACACTCTTGCAGAACCACTGTTCCTTTTCTTACTCAGTATTATTGCTAAATTTGGCCCATTAAATCACATTCCTTTTCACTCATGGAAACTTTTCTCTCCATGGCCCTCCATCTAGCTTCCATTGGGCTTTCCCTCACACTGTTATTTCACCCTGCTAAATATCTCCGAACCCCATTTCCTAAGGATGGGTTTCAAGGTCTTTCCCAGGCAGCTCCTAAAACTTGGAAATTCGGAAATTCAGCTAGGTAACAGAAAGAAAATCACCTTAATACACCAGTCACCATTTATTTTTATCAAGAGTGATTTGTAAATCACACACTGCATGGTAGACATTGCTGTAGGCACCAGGGATACAATGAGCATAACAAACACCTCTATTTTTTATGGTGCATACATGCCAGTGTCTCAGCACCTCAGCTCCATTCCTATGATCCAGTTGGAAATCATATTTTTAAATGTTATAACAGAAATACAATGTTAAGAGCAGTGGGGCTTATTAGAAGGTTTTGAAAGAAAGATCTATTTACTGGAGAGCCACCATTTAGGACAAATGTCTAAATAACATTGCCAATGAGATATAAGCATGTGGATTTGCATATTAAAATTGTTTTTCTCTCCTTCTTTTCTCTGTTCCTTCCTTTCAACTCTTGTTTGTTTTCACCTGATTCCCAGTCATGAAAATAAGATGTGGATTAAGATCTGTGATGATTTCCACATCTTACTGTAAAATAGTGTTGTTTGAATTCCTAATCCTTGTGCTTCTTCTCAAAGAGCAGGGTCTACAATTTATCTTTTGGTAGCTAATTCTAGACATATGTTTAGCCCCAGAACTTGTGTCAATCATTAAAAGAGCTTTAACTCATTGCTGTAAAAAGTGGTTGGAATCCATTTTATTTCTCAAGCATATCACCCACCCCGGTTACATGCAAAGAGTGGACTCATTGATGATTCTATTAAGTTTAGTCATTATATATAAATGGAGTCACATCATATGCATATTTAAGTTGCACATAATTAACTTCAGTACCAAAGGGAAAAAGAAAGAGTTAAACAGTACAGGAAATTCCACTCATGATTCCACTCATGGAGCACAAGCCCTAATCTGAGTGTGAAAACAAGAGTTATGGTGTTGCCTCAGTCTCAGGTCTCATGTGTCTCTCAAAAAAATAAGTGCAATTCCAATGTTTAAAGATAGCATTTTTTCATACAACATTGCCCCCAAATGCAAGCCAACTACTTCATCTGATGCCCAACTGCAGAAACAGTGCTCTATTCCCAGGCTGAAAATAAACCTGGAAGTTAGATCTATTGAGAAACTGTATGTCAGCCTCCAAAATGACATCTTTCTAATGTATTTCCAAAGGTAATTTTGCTTTATGTAACATTTGCCTTATAATCTGTCTTTAAGACTTAACCTCAGTGTAAAATATTATTTCATTGTACTGCCAAACTGAGATTGGTCCAAGATCTTTGAAGCTTATCTCTCTGACCCAGTGTAGCAGATGCTGTTAGTATCCTCCCATATGCTCTCTGCATTCACCACTACTGTACAAACCTTCTAACACAAACTGCCAGCATCTGCAGCTCTACCTGAGGGCTCCCTCCAGCCACCAAGGTCTGCTTTGCTCATCTATGGGGCAGGCCAGAAATGCTGAGAAATGAATGAACACTAGAAATAACCCATAACAATGACTGACAGGAAGATGGCAGATGACAGGCTAACTCTCAGGTGCATATTTCACAGTGTACCCCAGAGTTCCCTATCGAGATGAAGGTAGGGTTGCCTAGAGTGGTGAGTTGCTTGATGAAACCACGTATTGGCTTTCTTTCCTCCCCTTTCCCTTTCCTAGTATTTCCTGGGATCCCAACTAAGAAAATTTCCCTTAAATCTTTGTCTCAAGAGAAAGGTTACTTCTGGAGGAATGCAAACTACAACACTCAGAGTCCTTGCCCCAAGCATCAGACTCAAAAAAAAAAAAAAAAAAAAAAAATTATCAAAATTGGGTGAAATGGGTTCAGTCCCTGAATCATGACTTTTTTCTCACATAGCTGGAGCAAATAAGACTATGGTTTTATATAATCTTTGGTTTATATAATGTGTGTAACGTTTCTTAACACCTATGCCTAGAAAAAATAAAATAAAACCTGCTGTAGGGGTATAAAATTTGAATCTAACTAAATAAAATCAATTCTGATTTGATACCTGATAGCATTTTCCCATAGGAAAAGTCTGGAACTTACTTGGGTGTTTTCTGTGCCTAGGGAGATATTTGGACCTTTCAGCAAGAACACTGCTATCTATTCTGTCCCTTGTATCTGAAAGTTTAAAAATTCATATTTCCAGTGTGTTGGTCCACAGGTATTTCTTTCAAACAACTGCTGGTAGAATTCACTTACATGAACTAATTTAAGTTATATGTTTAGAACTTTCCCTGGGGTTAGAAACCTTTAAATTTGATGCGTACATTTACACAAACCAAAATAGACAGAATAGTAAAATCCCATATTAAATGAAGAAAGTCACTGCTGTTATTCCTAGGTATGAGAAATCTAGGATTCCATAAAATTTCACTCTCAAGAAGATAGGTATCTTCAGAATTACCTTCCTAGAATAAAGCTTGAGGCTGAAAGACATAAGAAACCATTGCATTTTTAGGGCAAACAGAAATATAATACTGTCCTATAATATCATTAAATGTCATCTCAGAAACTGTGGATTTTTATTGTAAAGGAAAAAGAGATTTAAGAGGCATATTTCTCAGTAGTGCTTTTGGCCATTTTCCTCTAAAGGTGCATTTTGTTGCAAATTTTCCTGTGGAAATTTAAGATATTAAGATGTCATGTAGACCTTCACCTCAAACGGTTGCAGTGATTTTAGACTAAGTAATATTCGTTACCTCTTATTACGGTTCTTAGCAAATATTTCATTAACTGGACACCCTAGTTATAGTGCTGAAAATCTGTATCTTATATTTACTAAAAGCCATCTCCTTTTGTTCCTGGTGGGGTGTGAGCGCTCTTCGTTGATGCCTCCTCTATGCTGAAACATTCCGTATGCCAGCTGATGTGCAGTGTTCTTGGCACCCTCAAGACCTGAAATGACTGGCTCTGGAATATATTGTATTGATCTCACAGTGACATTTGTGCCTCTAGCTTGTTCCCCGGCTGGGGTCTGAGATAGATCCACACATAGGGTTGCCTTAGGCTTGAGGCAGTCGGTTGAGTTTGTACCTCTAAACATTATTTATCATTTGATTCTCTTTAGATGACCTGCAATTGTTAATTTTCAGTTTAATAAATAAAATAAAATCATCTGCTTTGTATGTTTCAGGAAAATAATAAAAACAGAGTCTGACCGCATTGATTTTATGTAGACTGTAAATCTTTTTTTAAGGAATAATTATTTTATGCTCAGATAAAAATAATGTAAAAATAATCGGAAATATTCATACTCAGGGGAAACACGACCTGTTTCATTCAAATGACAGAAAATAGTTTCTAAATCACTTTAAATCATAAGGGCATATGCATAGAAAGGACATTTAAAAGGCCTTTTTCTTTGCTTTAACATTTCACCCATGCAGGATTGTATCTCATTTCTTTGAAAACAACCCTTTAGTGCTTATTACTGTGCTGTCTTTGAGAGCAGATCTCCTGACTTCTATTATAATGAGGTCTAAAGAGAAAGAGAGAGGAGAGAGAGACAGAGGCAGGGGATTTTAATGGGAGGATATCTTGTTGTTAGAACCCATAAAGCTAAAGCAGCCCTAGAATGATAGATTATTTTGTTTCATCAGTTTCAAAACAACATTTGAAGAATATGCTAACATTCTCTTAAAAATCTGTTCTTTCTGCTCATAATCCCAAGCAGAAATCTTCAGATATTGTGAAAGCATATTCACATTTCATTACCACAGCCGCCCAGGCAGCTGTATAGAAATCTATCAGTCATTGATGTTTTTGAAGCACTGACAGGCAGTCTTTAGGGAAAATCAAGTAAAAAGACTAACTCTGAATTAAAAGGTATGCAGATAACCCTCATTTTCATGATGAATAAATTTCAAATAAAGCTACCTAGAAAACACACACACACACACACACACACACCCCACACACATACACACGCGTATTCCTCAGTTAATGTCAGCAAAATACACTAAATACACTAAATCCCTCTGAGACTAGTTTGGTACACTGGCAAAAATAAACAAAGTGATTCCAGAGATCATACAGCAGCTGTACGACCCTAAGATATTTGTCTCTCTGAGGGACAAAGAATCAACTGAACCCTAAATGTGCATCCTCCTCATGAGATTGTGTCCATTAAAGCTGATCATTTTAATCAACTTCATGATCAATATCCATCAGTGAGATAGTATTGGGTGCAATGATCAAAGTCTGGCCACTGAAACTAAAATACATGTCCTCAAGTAAGAAAAGAGTTGATTTGTATGCTACTTATGCAGAAGAAACAAAAACTCTCTGATATCCTGCCTCTTTCTTGGGTCTCCAACCCAAAAGAAAATGCCTTCCCTACATGGCAAAAAGGAAAATAGGCAAACGGCAGCCTATTGATAAAATAGGTTAAAATATCCAGAGTAATGAAACTAGATTAATGAACATACTAAAATAATTCATCTTGGAAAGGGATAAATGAAGGACTTTATAAAGAAAACCTATTCTTTATATGAGTAAGACTTATGCATTAATCTGGAAAAGTATTAAATCTACTCAAGTGGAGCATTTCTATGCAAACTTGATTTTATTTCTAAAAAGCCATGCAAATGAAGGGTAAGAACTATTATGTCCAAACTGAGGAACGGCATCCTCAGAACCATCTCCCCATCCCTTTTTACAACCCCATTTACTTCTCTGCACAATTCTCATCTTTATGATAAATAAATTTCAGATAAAACCACCTAGAACACACAGAAACAGAGATCAATGGCATGAAATTTGTTACTTTAAGAAATGTATTCTTTGGACCTGTAAGACAACCAAGTTAGATAGTTCATACACAAATCAAACCATAACTGTGAACTCATTTATATTTTAATAAAATGGGGAGAAACAGGGAGTGTTGAATGTACACCAAAATATTATTTAGAATGTTTGTTAGTTAATTCAAATGAAAAACAGCTTGGGTATTAAAGTACATTTTCTTTTTCCCACTGGTGTGAATAATTTTAGCTCACAGAAATCTGGGGAATGCACAATAATTTTTGTCACTGATCCTGACACCACTTACTGAGAAACTGAGTAATTATATTCCCTAGAATCTGTCCCTATTCCTAGTACTATGCTGGTTATCTGCAAAGGAATATCTCTCCAATGATTTGGGTGAATTATATGATAGGGTTTTGTGTTCTGGTATACAGAACTGAAATATGATCTTCAATCTCACACATAGTAATTGCATATGGCAGATTAATGTCAAAGAGGCTTCGAAAAAGCTAGGTTCATCGTCAGAACTTTCCTCTAGTGCTGAGTTATTACCTAATGTGTTTCCCTGCAGTGTCCCAAAAAGATGAAAGAATATGGTTGGAAATATTATATAGTGCCCATAAAAGAGGTGTTCTTTCCCATCATTCAGAAAAAAAGCAAGGAAAATATTTGCTAAACCTTCATTTCCAGATAGCAGTCTATTGCGTGATCACTGAAACTCACCTAGATTATTTTGAGGTAGATCATACTTTGAATGTCATTTTAACATATTGATATGATCAGATATACATACTACCAATGTCTCAAGCTGCTCACTCTCTTTGGATGTAGTCATCACACATGGTGACCTAAGAATTTGATGGATGAGAATAAAGTATTAATGAGGTCACAGTTATGGTATTGATTTCTGTATGAACTATCTAACTTGGTTCTCTTAAAGAACCAAAGACTACACTTCTTTTTTGCTTTTTTTTTTTTTTTTTAGAGACAGAGTTTCGCTCTTGTTGACCAGGCTGGAGTGCAATGGCACGATCTCAGCTCACTGCAACCTCCGCCTACCGGGTTCAAGCGATTCTCCTGCCTCAGCCTCCTGAGTAGCTGGGATTGCAGGTGCGTACCACCACACCCAGCTAATCTTTTATATTTTAAGAAGAGATGGGATTTTACCACGTTGGCCAGACTTGTCTCGAACTCCTGACCTCAGGTGATCCTCCTGCCTCGGCCTCCCAAAGTGCTGGGATTACAGGCGTGAGCCACCACGCCCGGCCCAAAGACTACATTTCTTGAAGTGACAAATTCCATGCTATTGATCTCAAGATGAACTCATGTGGGTGGCTCAGTGTAGGCTAGATCAGTGGTTCCTTCATTTGTCTGTGCCTCAAAATTCCTGTTATTTCCATTTCTGCTTTTCTTTAGGCCACTCAATCTTCTGAATCCTAATCTCTGAGATGATTCTGATACAGACATTACCAGCACTTGGAAAATATTGGACTAGACTGATCTTCAAGCTAGGGGGAAAAACCCCAAAAGAACCAAATGTAGTGGATCAGTCAAGTCAGCTTCAGCCCTTGTTTGCTTCCCCATCGAAGAGTGATGCTCTCTTTTTCCTAGTTTGGTAACAAAGCTCCTGAAAGAGTTTTCAAGCAACACATAGCTATTTTTCTAGAAATTATGAAGAACTTTCCTAACTAGGCTAAGTGTTCCTTATGTGTACCCTGAGCATATCTCTGTCATTAAAGTTGCTAAATGTACTTTGATGTTCTATCAGTGTTTCTGTTTCCTGAATTCCCCTATCTTCCAAGAACCTTGAGAGAAGGACAATTTTTAATTCCTCTTAAAGTCTACTATAGAATGTGCACATGTTCTCAGCATATACTTTTGTTCTGAAATGAACTAGAATGCTGAGAAGACTCTTTTTCACATACTAGCTCTGACACCTCAAGCAGGTCTTTTTGTCTCTTTGGTCTTCAATCTCCTCATGAAGATGCTGTACTAAATGATTTCTCTAGCTTTCCCCGGCTTCCATCACTCTGCTGCTGCAGGAATTGTAATGAATTGACTAAGTCTGGACTCTACTCTTAAGGAAATAAGGATCTTTTCACTTCTTCTTAATCAATTTCCATTTGACACAGGCCTGATCTGCTTAGTTCAACCGCAGAATTGAGCAGTATCTTAGGAAACTTTTGTTCTGTGTGCCAAGAATCTAAAATATTTGGGTCAACTCTAGAATCTACTGGAGTCATGAATTATACATATTATCTTCCACCTAATGTTGATCAATCATCCATTTGGCTTCATTGGGTTGCACATTACCAGAAATGGTTCTAATGTGTTCCAAAGGAGCTAAAATCTTAATATCGAGGAGAAAAGAGAGAAAAGAGAGTAACTCAAGGACCATTCTGCCAAATCTTTGTTATTGAAATTATATCTTAATGAGATTTTAAAAAATTCTTTAGTGTCCCTTTCTGAATTTAAGCAGATGCAACCTAAAATTACTCAAATATTTATATTTCTTTCAATTGCTTTAATCCATTTTGTCACTTAATTGTATAAAGCTATCTTCTACAAAATAGTATGCTGATATTTTGAAATAAATTGATTTTTTAAAATGGACATGGATAAAAAAGCTACAGATGGGGTTTTTATATACAGTTGTTTGCTCCATAGATGGAATATTGAATCCTTCACCCATTAAATGTATCCTCACCACAGATTTGCTGCACCTGCTATTTTACATCTCAGTATATTTTATACTGAATATTTATGGTCCTTTCAAAATAATATGGAGACACACTAAATGGTCAGAAACAGCCCAATGCTGACATCTACTGGATATACAACTGGACACATTTACTATCAAAAGAATGCCTATATTCTACTTTATGCTGTAAAGGTATAAGAAACAAAGCAAAACTTACTATGTAATGCTTAATAAACATTTCTACTAGTTGTGTATAAATCCATATGTCATATCAACCAAAGAAGCCACAGTATTTAAAAATGGCTAAAGTTGGGAGGTTAGACAGTACTGGACTCAGAATCTAAGAGGAAGGGGAAATAAACTATTATGCTCTGGATGGGGATGAGCTCAGGAATAATGCACTTTAGCCACAGGTAACATCCTTCAGCTGCTAATCCACCTCTGTAGTAAATGGTCCTTTCCTGTGTAAATAGAAAACGTAGCTCCCACCCCTCTCCTCATCTGATCTTGGGAAATTATGCAAGTCCCATTTTAATTGATCTTTTTTATACCACTGTGGTTTCTTTGGCAGACTTTTCTTGGCTTCTATGGCCCTATTAGGAATTACACATTTATTTTGCCAAGGTATATTCAATTATTTTATAAGTTGTTGTAATAGGAAAGACAGACAAACTTGGGTTCAAATTCTGGCTCAGCCTCTTACATATATGTCTGAGTGAATTAGGGAAGTTATTGAATTAGCTAACTAATTAACTAAAACATTTCATGGCAAGGACACTTAGGATATACCCTCAAACATTTTTAAGTACACAATACAGTATTATTAACTATAAGCACAATGTTGTACAGAAGGCTTGTAAAATTTAGTCATCTTGCATAACTGAAACTTTATAAACGCACACTCTGCTTCTTGTGCTTCACTAGTTCCACTTCACAGATATTGAGCCTTTTAAAATGGAAGGTTAGTGCCAACCCTGTGTTGAGCAAATCTATTGGTGCCTTGTCATTTCTCCAACAGCATGTTCTCACTTCATCTCTCTGTGTCCCATTTTGGTAATTCTCACAAGATTTCAAATGTTTTTATTACTATTCTATCTGTTATGGGATTTGTGGTCAGTGTTCTTTGATGTTACTATTGTAATTCAATTGGGGCATCATGATTCTCACCCATTTAAGATTGTGGACTTTATTGATAAGTGTTGAGTATGTTCTGACTGCTCTACCAACTGGTCATTTGCCCATCTTTCTCCCTCTCATTGGGCCTCTTTATTCCCTGAGACACTACAATATTGAAATTTGGCCAATTAATAACTCTACAATGACCTCTAAGTGTTCAAGTGAAAGGAAGAGCTGTACTCACTCATTTTAGACGATCAAAAGCTAGAAATGATTAAGCTTAGTGAAGAAGGCGTTTTGAAAGCCAAGATAGGCTGAAAGCTAGTCCTTTTGTGCCAGTTAGCCCAGCCATTAATGCAAAGGAAAAGTTCTTGAAGGAGATTAAAAGTGCTACTCTGGTGAACACACAAATGATAAGAAAGCAAAACAGTCTTATTGCTAATATAGAGAAAATTTTAGTGGTTTATATAGAAGATCAATCCAGTCACAACATTCCCTTAAATGAAACCCTAATCCAGAAAAAAACTCCAACTCTCTTCAATTCTATAAAGGCTGAGAGAGCTGAAGAAGCTGCAAAAGAAAAATTTAAAACCAGCAGAAGTTGTTTCACAAGGTTAAAGAAAAGAAACTGTCTCCATAACATAAAAGTGCAAGGTGAAGCAGCAAGTGTTGATGTAGAAGTTGCAGCAAGTTATTCAGGAGATCTAGCTAAGATAATGGATGAAGGCAGTTATACCAAACAACAGATTTTTAATGTAGAAAAAAATAGCCTTCTGTTGGAAGAAGATGCCATCTAGGACTTTCATAGCTACAGAGGAGAAGTCAATGCGTCGCTTCGAAGCTTCAAAGAAGCTGAACTCTCTTGTTAGGGGTTAATGCAGCTAGTGCCTTTAAGTTAAAGCCAGTGTTCACTTATTCCAAAAATTCCAGGACCCCTAAGAATTGTGCTAAGTCTATTCTGCCTGTGTCCTAGAAATGGAACCACAAAACCTGGAGGACAGAACATCTGCTTACAGCATAGTGTATTGAATATTTTAAGTCCACTGTTGAGACGACTGCTTGGGGAGAAAAAGATTCCTTTCAAAACATTATTGTTGATTAACAATGCACCTAGTTACCCAAGAGCTCTGATAGAGATGTACGAGGAGATGAATGTTGTTTTTATGTCTGCTACCACAATACCCATTTGGCAGCCCATGGATCAATGAGTAATTTTGAATTTGAATAATAAAGTGTATTATTTTAAAAATACACTATAAAGAAGGCCATAGTTGCCCTGGATAGTAATTTTTCAGATGGATCTGGGCAAAGAAAATTGTAGCCTTTTGGAAAGGAGTTCAGAAGGAGTTGATTCCAACCCTCATAGAAAACTTTAAGGAGTTCAAGACTTCACTAGAGGAAGTAGCTGCAGATGGGGTAGAAATAATCAAAGACATAGAAGTAGAATTGGAGCCTACCAGGCATGGTGACTTATGTCTGTAATTCCAGCACTTTGGGAGGCCAAGGTGAGTGGATCGCCTGAAGTCAGGAGTTCGAGACCAGCCTGGCCAACATGGTGAAACCCTGTCTCTACTAAAAATACAAAAATTAGCCAGGCATGGTGTTGCATGCCTGTAATCCCAGCTACTTGGGAGGCTGAGGCAGGAGAATCACTTGAGCTCAGGAGGTGGAGGTTGCAGTGAGCTGAGATTGTGCCACTGCACTCCAGCCTGGGCAACAGAGTGAGACACCATTTCAAAAAAAAAAAAAAAAGAAGTGGAGCCTAAAGATGTGACGGAATTGCTACAATCTCATGATAAAGCTTAAATAGATGAAGAGTTGCTTCTTTTAGATGAGTAAAGAAAGTAGTTTCTTTAAATAGAAACTACTTCTGGTGAAGATGCTGTGAACATTGTTGAAACAACAACAAAGAATTTAAAGTATTATATAAACTTAGTTGATAATGTAGCAGCAAAGTTTGAGAAAATAGACTTGAATTCTGAAAGAAGTTCTACTGCTGGTAAAATACTATCAAACAGCATTGCAGCAAACTTCAACTTGTAAACAAGATAGTATCTGTGAAGCACAACAAGGCCAAGTGCAATAAAACAAGATACGCCTGTAGCTCAGACATGTTTACTTTAAATGGTCAGATTAACATAATCTCTTCTGGTACTTGTTAAGGTTTCTCTCACCTTTCCTTCTCCAAACCAACATAGCCTCTGAATATAAATAATATCTTCAGAGCCCTAATGATGGAGGAAAGAAGAAACCCAAAATTAGAAAACTGTCATTTGTTCTTTCTTCTAGAAGCTTGGCAGTATCCATAAAAATGTTCATGGTCCCTTATGATTATTTAAAAGCCCTTGGAATCTGTTGCTAAAATTCATGACTGGTAAAGCTTGGGCTATTTTTCTCAGAATGCTTGAAAACCTCCCTGCCCACTCTAATGACTTGGCCCATCCTGGCTCCCACTCATATTACAGAGTATCTAAAATCTCAGCTACATTCTCCATATGGCCACTGTCCAAAGCAGCCTTCTGGCTCTCTACTCTTAGCTCCCTCTGCGTCATCTCTTCTGATTATTCAAGGACATTCTGCATCTTTTTTTATACCATATGAAGCCAAGGGAGATGCCTGGTGTCCAGCCTGCACCACCATCCCTGTTCTCAGCACCCATACACACACCAGTGCTAATGTGAGTGATTTCATTAAGTAGTATCCTCCCAGAAATCTAAATGGAAAAGTAGAGCACAAGCTCTATTTCCGCTTTCTGTAAAAATTCTATCTGTTGTGTTTATGTACTCTGCTCCCACTTTTCAAGGAGGACCGTGATGGGGCAGGTGCGGCACATGGAGAGAAATCACTGACATCTAACCTTGTCCCTATTATATTCCATCCATCGCTCTCCTCCTCTGGAACTGAAAGGCCTGTATTTTCTTCCCATTCCTGTCACAGAGAATTCCTCTACATCATACATCCTTTCCTAGTCCTCTTCCAAAGAAAAACTGAAAGTCCATACTAGAAGAAGCCATTGTCCTGGGGGGGAAGAACACAAAAGGAAAGAGTTTTTCATATGATATGTCCATGCCTAAGGAAAACTTTTTCTCTTAGAGGGAATTGAGATGGTTACTTTGATTTTAGTAATTAAATGAAATTTTATCTACACAGTCCAGGAAAACAAAATGATATAACTTCAAAATAGACAGGACACAAGGATTAAGACTAAATTCCTTGAAAATCCAATCCAGCCTGTACCACCATTCAGAAGGAAATAGCAGAAAAGTATACCTAGTTAATTCTTCTAGGAAGACATCCCTGAATAAGATTCCATCTTTGTCGAAAGTTTAAATTGACCATACCCATATTCAGACTTTTCTAATACTCTGAACTGAAATGGTTAGAGGCCCTAGAGTTCAAACCCCTGTACCTTCTCACATGGCCAGTGGACCAACACAATGATTAATTTTAGATTCTACCTCCCAGTAAGATTGAGGCTTTTGATACTTGACTATCCAGTCATAATTAGATGGGACATTAAGTGGTCTGATATACAAGTGAAGAACAGACAAGTGAATGACATTAGTTGGGGAACGTAGGGCTTACAGTTCTGTGAAAACCTCCACAGCGGATAAGCCAGAGGAGAAGTGAGAAGTCCTTTCATGACTGTCAATCTTTCTTTGTTTCCTCCTCAGGACAGGACCATACATGGAGGCAACACAGTCAATACTGAGCCAAGAGAAGACTTCAACAGTTTCTATTAAATATGTATGGCTTTTTCACCATCATAAGGTCAAAAAATCCTAAACTGAACCATTTTAATTTGGGGACCATGAATACTCATTATTGTCTCTTGACAATAAGTATTGCTCAGCTTAAGTCTGGTGCAGGAGAGAGGGAGATGTAAATAAGGAAACAGAGTAGCAAAAGAGAGGAAAACGTATTCATAGGGTCATTCAGGAAGCTTTCAACTGCAACTAGAAGAAAACAACTCAAAATAATAATAAATTATATACTAAGTCTCCAAATATTCCTCTGTTAATTCAGCAGCCTAATGACTTCTTTAAGGACTAACCAGAGTCCTTTATATCTTTTAGTATGCAAATCTCAACATGTATACTTTGTCCTCAAGGCAGTTCCTCTATGGTTACAAGAGAACTGTCATGGTTCCAGACATTGGAACCAGTCATGGTGATGTTCAAGGGCTCTTCCAGCAAGGAAGTAGGGGAAAATATGATTATTAGGAAGACACCAATAGTCTCAGCTACAGGATTATACATGCTGAGGGCAAGGGGGAGAGCTGTGATTCAAATAGAGTCCTTTTGGTAGTTGAAATTATTAGTAATATTGTTCTTGTGGGCTGCTGGTAGTGGTAGACAATAGCAAATACGGTACAAGTTATCTTGAAGAAATTCAAATTATCTTGAAAGAAATTCTTAACATCAGCCTGCTGAATGGTTACTGCTACCATTACCTACTGCTATACTCAAATTTCACTTATTTGTCAGTTTTGCCTTTATATTCCTGGTCAATGAAAATAGATACAATGAAGATTGCTAGTCATGTCTCTCAACCTGAGTCCACACACAGTAAGAAATAGCAAGGAACCATCTTCCAGTGTGGTCAGAATGAGGAAAAATCAGCCAAATACAGCTGTACCAAATGTGTGTATCCTGCCTCAGAGCAGGGTTAAGGAAATGAGTTTTTCTTATTGACAGTGGTCCTGTAAAGCAAGTTATAAACATTACTCAGGTTAAGAACTAGGAGGCAGAAAAATATAGTTAAATGAATGTCAAGTGCATCTCAGACATTCATGCCAGGTAGTGATTTCAACTTCCTCCCTCTTTCATCACATCTCAGCTGCCAAGAAGTATCTCCAACAGCGTTATGTATACATACCCAATCAAACTGGACACCATTAAAGAACTCCTGTTTGTTAATAGTGGCTTTTGGTTGTGCTCTCACCCCCACCGTTCATCTTCACTTTAACTTACGAAAAGATCTACCTTGTCTCAGTTTCCAGTATTTCCATCTATTTTAACCAGCTCATCTGATGACTTATTTGTATTCTCCACCAAATTCTAATGTAGCTATCATTAGTGTGGATAGGACTTCTTTTTATTATACATTTTTGTTATACATTGCTTATGTATATATTAGACTATTATGAGAAAGAATATTCTAGATAGATCAGTTATTGTCTTCCCAGTCCAAATCCCCATCTAAACAAATCTATTCCACAACGAGATCACACTGTTTAGACGTTCATGTTTTGAACTACAGAACCACCTTATAGCTATGGATGATTGGTCTAGAGGTAGACACGTGACCCAAAGGTAGCCATTATATTATCTGGCCAATGACATGTATGGCCTAACTGGAAAAGATGGAAAAATCAGGCAAACTTTTTCCCCTCTCAGGAACCTGAACAGAGCAATAGAGAGAATTTTCTAGTTGTAACAGAAAGGAGGAAACATATGAGGCACAGCTAGTCACATTAATGTAAAGGCACTAGAATAAAACTATATGAGCTCTTCCTACTGGTGTCCTTAAAACTATTCAGAGAGTTACCCTCCTGCTCCGTTCTCTGTGTGGCATGGACCTATAGCTAAGTTTATGCATTCATGCAAAAAGCATTTATTGAAAACTGCTATGTACTACACATAATGGTAGGCTCTGAAGCTACGACGTTGACCATAGCAAATGTGATTACTGTTCTTAGGGAGCTTGCAAGACAGTAGTTAAAACACACCGTGAATAGGGAGATATACAGGAAGCTATGAAAGTATTTAACAGGGACATCTAATGTAGCTTTTCTTAGGGGAGGACAGACCATCTAGCTCCATCTATCAAAATACTAATCATCCATCAAGTCTGCAATAACAACCCCAGCTGGAAATAGTTGCACTCTCCTCTGAACCCATTGATGGTACTTCTATTGCCACACTTGGTTCATGTCATCCTAGTTTTTAATGTATTGTTTCTGGGTCTCATCCCTCACTAATCTCTAAACTCTCTGAGGAAAGCAACATTGTTTCATTTATCTCTGCATTACTTCAGTACACAGAACAGTACTTTACACACAGCAAGTTCACAGAAATAGAGTTCAGAAATTACTACAGTGTAATGGTCTCTAAAGAAGTCATAGACCTAGAAAGATTTCTAGTGATAATAGTTTTTTCCCATTTTTACAGGTGGTAGAGAATCTAACTGTCTTTATGAGGGAGTCATTTTCAAATCCAAAGTTTCATACAAATGGTCTCTTTGAGTCCTAAGAGATAAACAGGAATGCTTGCTTTAAATGCTATTAATTAAAACAGTAGGGACGGGTTATTTACGTTGTTAAATATGGGAAATATTGAAGGAAAAGAAGATTCACAAAATAAATCCCTCTGAAGGAGACATGTATGGATTAGGATTCTTTGGGTTGCAAGTAGCAGAAAAAAGCTCAAATTAATTTGGAAAATTAGTGTAAGCCAACTTGAGAATTTTATGTAAAGTTAGGACAAGGAACTCAGTTGTGACTCAAGGAAAACTGGACAAAAACTCAAATCTCAAATGCCATCAGGGTTTGCTCCCCACTCCTCTTGGCATACCAGTATCATTCTTTTCTCTTGCAATTTCCTCTGCTCCTCAGACCTCACTACAAATTGATTATATTTTCAAAGACCCTATTTCCAAATAATATCACATTCTTAGGTACCAGAGGTTAGGACTTAAACATATATTTTTTTGAGGAACACAATCAAATCCACCATATGTATCTTTAAAGGTACTGGTCAACTCTAGTTGATGTCCAGATTGCATAGGGAGGAACTCATTGGTTATGGTGTAAATGCTCACCTATGATTCAAACAAATTTAAAGGAGATACGTTCGCACTTTTCTAACATAGTAACTCTTGCTACAACCGTGTGAATAGTCAGTGGGAAAACTCCTGGAAATGGAGAAACAGGTAGTAAAAGCTATAGATGTTCACTAGAAGGAAGAAAAAGAAATAGGAATTTTAGCATAGATGTGTGAGATAGCACAAGTCCTGTGAAAATAGAGACCCAATGTCTCAGCCAAAGAGTCTGTCTCATAGGGTTTGCTGAACTAATACTCTAACTCTCATGAAAGTCTCACCGACCTAATCAGTGTCCTAGTTATGTTTTTAAATCTCTGACATTCTCGACCAAAAATTTTAAAGTGCTAAATTTCTGGCTAATTAAAGCCTATCTCTCAGTCAAAGGAGAGAATGCTCTTTGCATGAGCATCTACTGTATGCCTGGTATTCACATATATTTATTTATTCAACAAATATTTGTTGAGTGCCTCACATGTGCCATTTACTGTGTTAGGCAATGAGTATATGCATCAGCCAAACAGACTGTTATCCTGGCCATTGGGTAGATTACACTCTAGTAAAGAAAAGTTGACCATAAGCAAAAGGTAAAAGGCAAAAAAGGAATATCAGCAAGGAAGGGAGATAGATTCTTTGAAAATGAATGTCAGAGTAGGTTTTACAGAGGAGGTGACATTTAAGCAGAAATCTGAAGGAAGTGAGGAAGTGAAATATTGGGGGAAGAAAAATATGACAGAAAAGAAAAAAACATGGACAAAGACTCAGAAACAAGGCTGTGTTTGTTGTTTTAGAGTATTTGCAAGAATGTGGCTGAAGAATAAGCTTGGAGAAAATGAGGAGAAATTGAGATTGGAAAAGAAACAGAATTCCAGGTTCAAAAGTTGCTTTGTAGGTGGTTTTAAAGACTTAGGGTTTTACTCTAAGAGAAACCATATCAATTAGAGCAGAACAGTAATGTGATTTTGATTTATGTTTCTAAAATGTCACCCTGGGTACTCTATGGATGACAGACAGTGGGGGAACAGAGGGATAAAAGCAAGGAAATGGTTGAAAAGCCATTGAAATAATCTAGGCTAGAAATAACCATGGCGGCAATGGTAGAGCTGTTGTCAAATTCTGGATATTTTAAAAGCAGAGCTAGTAAGATGTACTAATGTAAAGTATAGGAGAAAGAAAGGAGTCAAGGATGAGACTATGGTTTTTGACCTCTACAACTGGCACTTCAGAGTTGCCATTTACTGAGATGAGTTAAAAAACTGATTTGGGAAATTGATTACAGAGTTATGCTTTAGGCATGTTAGATTTCAGCTGCCTGTCAGTTATTCATGTAAATTAGTCTGGATTAGAGAACAAGGACAGTTTAGAGATGTTAATCTGGGAGTCATCAGCTGTAGGTGCTATTTAAAGCCACAAGACTAGATGAGATCACAGAGTGATTAAATGTGAAGAAGAACCAAGACCTGAGCCCTAGGACACAAACAACAGCCCTCAAATTGAATATTATCATCTCCATTGTACTGATGAGGAAACAGAATCCCAGACATGGTAAATATCTTAACAAGATCAGACAGTTAGTAAACTGCAGAGCCAAATATCAAACAGAGACTACCTTAGGCCATTAAATCACACTGTATATGGTGGTAAACAAATCTGAAATCTATCAATGGAAGCAGCAACCCTAGCAACACATTTCCAAATGATTCTCTAGGTCACTGCCTCCCAAATGTTTTTCCACACACCAAGTGCTTACTGAGGAGTTTGTAAAAATGCAGAGTTCTAGGCTCCACTTCCTACACTTGAAAAGGAATCCACGAAAGATATTTTTAATGTTATCTAGATGATGGTAATGCATAGCCAACTTTGGGACAACATCAAAAAATAATGTGACCCAAAGGGAAAAATAAAACCTCACACCTTCCTGAAGCCTAGTGGAGAGATGCCATCCACTCTAGGCTGAGGAAGTGATAAGGTGATAAGAGCTGAAGGAAAAGCAGGGCTGGCTCTAGATACCACACCTCTCCAGGAAGAGAAGTGATGTTGTTTCTCGAGAAACACTTCACTTATGGCCATTCACACAGGGGAAGATCATTCTGCTAATGTTACCTGAAATCAAATTGCCCTTTTGATTTCCACAGGTGAGTTCTGTGAAGCTTATTGGCCAGTAGTCCCCAACCTGGACAAACTTAGAACTAATCAATGATTTTTTATATATATAAATATAGATTCCTAAGATCTGCTCAAGACTCAATGATTCAGAATCTCAGGAATCTCAGAGTATTTTTTTTTTTTTTTTTTTAAGACGGAGTCTCGCTTTGTTGCCCAGGCTGGAGTGCAGTGGCACCATCTTGGCTCACTGCAAGCTCTGCCTCCTGGGTTCACGCTATTCTCCTGCCTCAGCCTCCGAGTAGCTGGGACTACAGGCACACACCACCACGCCCGGCTAATTTTTTGTATTTTTAGTAGAGACGGGGTTTCACCGTGTTAGCCAGGATGGTCTCGATCTCCTGACCTCGTGATCCGCCCGTCTCGGCCTCCCAAAGTGCTGGGATTACAGACTTGAGCCACCGCGCCCGGCCTCTTTTCACATTTTCCAAGGAATTCTTACCAGCATCATTATCAGTTTGTGAACTCATGTATTAGAACCATTGTTGTAGAACATTAAACATCTCTAGGTGTTTTTCCAATGTTCTTGGCTTAAGCTAGGAATTCCTCATTAAATAGAGCACAAATACTTTAAGTCAGCACTCCCCAAACTTTTTGGCTGAGGACTGGTTTCATGGAAGACAATTTTTCCACCAACTGTGTGGGGAGCAGGGTATGGTTTGGGGATAGTTAAAACACATTACATTTATTGTACACTTTATTTCTATTATTATTACATTGTAATATATAACAAAATAATTATATCACTCACCATAATATAGAAGCAGAGGGATTCTTGAACTTGCTTTCCTGCAACTAGAGAGTCCCATATGGAAGTGATGGGAGACAGGGACAGGTCATCAGGCATTAGGTTATCATAAGGAGTGCACAAAACCTAGATCTCTCACATGTGAGGTTGACAATAGAGTTTGCACTGCTATAAGAATCTAATGCCTTCTCTGATCTGACAGGAGGCAGGGCTCAGGTGGTAATGCGAGAAATGGGTAGTGGCTGTAAATAGAGATGAAATTTTGTTCTCTAGCCCACCACTCACCTCCTGCTGTGTGGCCCGGTTCTTAACAGGCCATGGATCCATACCAGTCTGTGGCCTGGGGGTTGTGGATCCCTGCTTTAAGTCTTTTTGAACGTAAGTGCAGACTCATGGTTGCATTGCTCAAGATAGTAGTCGCTAGACTCATGTGGCTACTGAGCACTTGAAATGTGGTTAGTCCAAATTAACATGTGCTATGGTAGAAAATAGACACTGAATTTCACAGACCTAGTGAAGGAATGTAAACTATCTCATTGATTGATACACTTATATCTATTTATGTTGAAATTCTACTTTAAATCTATTGGGTCAAATATATTATTACAGTTAATTTCATCTGTGTCTTTTTACTCTTTTCAATGTATTTCCTAGAAATGTTAAAATTACATACGCAACTTTCATTATTTACAGCACTGACTAACATGTATACTTATTGATCTTCTCATTATTTATTTAATCGCACTATATTCTGGACTTCCACATCCCTTTGCTCATAACTCTATAAGAGACTTATCATAATATATTCTAATTATCTTTTTTCCATCTCAGTCTATACTACTAGTGTGTTAGCAGTTGTGGGGGGCTGGATCCCAGTCTTGTTCACCTATCTCCTCTGGACATGGCACAATGCATGGCACCTGACAGATGTTCATAAACACCTAATTTCTTTGTTTTCTAATCCTGGACCACACAGATTGTTCATTGCAGAGCACAGGCTCTAACTAAGGTTGCTTGACTTCTGCTCTCATTTGCTATCCATGACATCCTACTGTCTTAAACCCTTTCTCTAAAGATTAGCACAAGAAACAAATCAAAGTAAAACTCAAATCCATCCAATTTACCACTCATTAGCAGTTTTTATGAAGACTGGTTGTGGAAGAGATTGAAACTCAAAGCTAAGGTGACATTTTGAATTATCTCAAGTTGTCACTTTTCCATGCTGTGCTTCACTTTCATTAGGAAAAGTAATCAAGATCTGGGACTACTATTAAACTATGTCCCTCCCCATTATTAAAGCTTAGCACTCAGAGGTATCTAATTCTCATGTTGATACTACCCTTTTCTTACTGGCACAAAAAGTTGTCTATTCGTTTTTCCCTGATTAATTTTTGGAGTTTTTTCTCCTTCAGACTATGCCCTCAGCCTATCAATTAGGAATACATATTGATTTTCTCTGAAAGCATTTGTGTTTCCATAACGTGATGAATACATTCAGGTCCCTTTATAATAGAGACATCCTATAATACCTTCTGTTTCCTCTGGGACTGTCTGCTAATATCAGGGCACCTCTGGGACATGCAGGACCCTGAGAAAGTACCTTTTATATACATTATAATATAAACAATTTAACCTTAAACATATTTAGAAATTCACAAGCCTCTGTTAGGTATAGTCAGTTATCTGAATAAAGTTTCAAAATAGTGGATAGAGAAGAAATATTTATTTGTTTATGATCCAATCACTGCATGTAAAGATAATGCATAGTGTGCACCCAAAACCTCTTCCTGTTCAGGTCCAAGAACAATCTTTTTGTGTTCTTTATTGTCAAAGGTTACATTCCTGGCTAATTTCATATCTCCTACTAAAAGAAAAATGCAGCAATGCCGTTATTACTCACAATGCCATGGCTCTTTGGTAACTTTTGTATTGAAACATGATAAATTGTCTTGCCTCTGCAGTTCTCTAATACCATTTATTTAATGCTGGTTACATTATTACTCATGTAATAATGCAATCATTCATTGTGCCACCCATGAACATTGGCTTCCAATGATTCTCTCAAAGGTTGGTGCTGTTTCATTAATGATGATCACGAATGCAGCTCTTACCCAGGTTATTGAGGGAAACATGAATCACAATTCATTTTCTGATTATTGAATTTACTGTTTAGATTTTTTTGCAGCCTAAACACGAGAAAATATTTCTTCCAATTATATCTTCTCTTGAACTCATGAAGCCATTTTCACTGCATTCCTGAAGTGTGATCTCTTTTTATGTCGATCATCCCTGCTTTCTGCATACCACCACCACCAGCAGGGAGAATACATGAAGGGCCCAATGGCATGGTTAAAAAAAAATCTCGTTCATTGAAGGAATGGTCATTCAGAAGGCACAATTTAAGATCATCCAGGAAGAGCAAGCCATTGCCATATCTGTCAGAAGCAGGAAAAATCCTTGATTAGAATGGCCCCCTAGTGTTGCAGAACAATGATTTCAAAAGTTCTCAAAAAGAGGGTTAGAGAGTTAGGTGAGGCCATCCCAGAAGTGCCTGATACCTGGCATAGAACCTGCAGAGAGGTTGGGATGGTGCCCTGGTTGTCAGTGGTAGACTATGCTTACAGGTTTAAAGATACCTGCTGCCTTCATCACAGCCCTTTAGTGCCATGGACCACATGTGGCACCACAATTAGAACCTAGTTGGGCCTGAGTGGATGCATGGGCCCATTCGTGAAGCACAAGGCCAAGGACTGGAGTTGAATCCCAACTCTTTCCATAGCCAGAGCCCTGAGCTCATCCTATCTCATTTGTGAATGACAATCATCTAAAATCTCACTTGATTCTGCAAAAGAAATACCATGCTGGCCAGCAGGAACAATCTTCTTACCATGCCACTCTTCTGGCTCTGAGTCCCAGTCCAGGATTCTAAGATGATCTCAGAGGCATACATCCCAGAGCTCCTCGGGGAATCTGGGTGGCCACGTCATGAGGTCAGAGAAGAGAATAGGAGAGCACTGCAAACGGGATAAAATGGGACCAAGTCAGAGGCACGTACCGATCCAGTAATGGGGCATTCCTCCCTAATGGCACTGCAACCCTGGCCAGTCTCAGTATTGGGAGAAAGAATTAAAAGTTTCAAAGGAGGCCCCCAAAGTGTTAAGTAGTCCCTGAGGGATTTGGGTGGCACTGGCTACAACACATTGAATTCAGGGATAAGGGGCTTTGAAATACTTTCAAGAGTAGACTAAAGAGGAAACAATATATTTAACGGAAACTATAACATCTTAGAGGAGAAAGGGAAATTTACGGGACATTCCAGGTGATGACACATTTGTAGCTACGTCCCACTCACCACCACGGTGGGTGTATCTTAGGTATTTTTATAATAATCAAATAAATGTAACTGTGAACCTCCAGCTTCCCACTGTGAGAATGTTCTAAAACTCTTCGAGTCACCTCCCCAGGGTTTATTCATGATTTTCAGCCTCGGTCCCTTTTGTTTTGCATTGTAATAAATAACACTTACACATCCACATGTGTCTGGTGCTGAAAACTGGCTTGGAAATTTGCAATGTTTTCTCTCCCAAAAAGCACTTTGGGCTTTTATGAAAATCTGTAAACCCCCACTCTATTACTCTGGGGCTTGTCAAATCAAAACTACATCTTATCTTACATTCTATTTCATCAATGCTCCTGATTTCCAGTCTAATAAAATTGTGCAGTGGTGGGCAAGTATTTGTGACATAAAATTGTGATGGTGTCAAAGTTTGTTTGTATCACCTCTTTTTCCCTTCTAGGCTGTATAATATGCTAGTAAAAGTAGGGTTTTTGAGTCTCCAAGAAAAGGATTCAAATTTTGTCTTCATGATTTATTATCTGTGAAACACTAACAAGTTACTTAATCTCCTAGATTTGCTGGGGAGTTTAAAGGTCACCTCGACCCATCCTTTTTTTTTTTTTTGTGGAGTAGAGTCTCACTCTGTCACCCAGGCTAGAGTGCAGTGGTGCCATCTCAGCTCACTGCAAGCTCGGCCTCCCGGGTTCACGCCATTCTCCTGCCTCAGCCTCCTGAGTAGTTGGGACTCCAGGCGCCCGCCACCAGGGCCAGCTAACTTTTTGTATTTTTAGTAGAGACGGGGTTTCACCGTGTTAGCCAGGATGGTCTCGATCTCCAGACCTCGTGATCCACCCGCCTCGGCCTCCCAAAGTGCTGGGATTACAGGCGTGAGCCATCGCGCCTGGCCTACCCGTCCTAATTCTTAAATGGGATCTTCAGCTGGGTCTAAGAATCAAATGGACATGAGACAAATTAAGAGGAAAATATCATGTAAGTGTCATTATTTTTACATGTGCACAGGGATCATTAAGAGAGTAAAGACCTGAAGAAAATGGTCAAAGCAGAGATCTTTTATACATTTTAGACAAAGAATGAGAGATTTGTGAAGAAATGACAGGACAAAAGGATCTGGCGAGAGGCAGTAAATTCTAGGGAAGTCATTAGGAGGCCTATGGTAGGGGTGTGTAAAGCTAGTGGAAGATAACAGTTTCTTCAGTAAGGTCATTTGTACAGGTCCATTGCAGCAATAATTCCCAGTCTCTGGTGATATAGGTTATTTTTGTAACACTGGTACAAGGAAGGCACTCTTCTCAAAGGAATTTTTATGGCTTACTATATGTAGGGAAGGACAGATCTGATAGCCCTTTCTGCAAACACAGCTTCTCAAGTGCTTTCAGCTTAAAATAATTGATATACCGAATCCACGTATTTGTGGGTGATCATCATTAACTCCTGCAGCATTTTTTTCCTGTAAAATAGAGTTAATAACATCTTCCTAGAATGGTAATTGTGAAGATCAAACAGTTCACGAAAAGTCCTTGGCAAATAAGAGGTAAGCAGTTCATATGAGTTAATATTCTTCCTACTTTACTCTGCCAATGCCTTCTGGCCTTCCATATCCAAGCACAGAGCCCTCCAGGTTACCCAGTGCCCATTGATGTGGTATCTTGGCTTCAGACAAGTCCATGCTCACACTTCTAGCTATATAGTCCATTCTTCCAAAGCAATTTATGGTATTTGATTCTCTTGGGAATTCTATGTTGTTCATGACAATGTCAGGAATAAAAGGTTAGTTTAGAGGTTAGCCAGGTTCCAACCTATGCTAGGAGCAAGGTCTGGTTTCACCACTGATTAGTGATTACCTGAGTTAACCACGTAAATCTTGCAATTCAGAATATAACATGGTCTGGATCTTTTTGTCAAAAGCAGTAGCAACAAATAATGAACATTTGGCTTTGACCTTTCACCCAGTGGACTATCTGGGATCCCAAGAACTCCTAGTTCCTTTTCCCAACTCAATCACATTAAAGTGAACTTGCTGCAGCCAATGTGCCAATATCCATTCCCTTGAATTTGGGGATGGAAAATTTGTAGGGAGTAATTACTTGGGACAATTCTGGTCCTTCAGTCTTCCTTGAGTCAAACATTGCTTTGAGACCAATGTTTCTCAAACTATACTCCTTATTACAGTATGCCGCACCACCTTCTCAAAATGCACATGCACACTTCCTACCCACTGAGATTCTGAATTAATCCATCTTGGGTAGAGCTTGGGCATTGCTATATTTTTTCAATTCAAAGGTGGTTCTGATGTATACCAAATGTTAAGAACCATTGTTGGAGACTGATGATTATATCTGGAGATAACGATATCCCTGCTTTATATCTGGATCTAATTCAGATCCCAGCCCTTCTAGTATTTTTTTCTTAACTATTCTTCCATTATTCAAAACTCAGTTGCCAATTCAGACACCCTATCATTTGGAGTACATAAGAATGGGGAGATATAGAAATTCAAATTGGAAAATTAATTAGCCCCTCTACCCTGTAAGAAAGAAGGATTATATGAGAACAGATAATCTTGAGTAGGAGGTTTGATTCATAAACTAGTCTCTTATTCTATCTACATGCTCCAAGAAGATTTTGAAAGTTCATGATTTTTCTCTTCAACATCAGAGAAGAAGCCATTAGGGTATTTTATAAAACATCCTTGAGCTTCTTAACAAATTATATTTATAAATGCATCCTTTAATGTAGCTGAATCTCTTTTGAAATCAGTTATATATTTAGCCTATTCCACTCTTTAAAACAAAGAGTATTTAAAGTTTACTACTGTGCCAATCATTGTATCTTTTCCCAAACATTTGGATCCCTTTTTCTTTCCTAGCATGTGATAGAATTGCATTTCCCCACCCTTTGAACTCAGGCATAGTCCTGAGGCTTGCTTTGGCCAACAAAATGCAAGTCAAGTGAAGTGTGTCACTACCTGGAAGAAGATTTAACAGGAAGTTCATGCTTTACCATATGCCCTTTCTGTCTCCCAACAATGTTCCAGATAGTGATGGTGTCATTAGCGTGGGTCCCAGAGTAACTAAGATAATGACAGGAAACAGAATTCCTGTTCAGTCCTTGATGAGCAAAACTGTTATTGTTTTATGCCACTGAGATCTGGAGGTTTAAACCTCAGCAACTACCTTAGGTAAAAAATATTTAACCTAAAAAGTAGTTACCTTTACGTTTTACTTTTTTCCTCAGCTTCCTTAAAATTTTGCATGTGTTATTAAACTCTTACAGTGTTACAGAAGTCAGTCTTCCTTTTACTCATATTGTTTATGATTTTCTGAATTTTTATGATATATTTATTCTGCCATTGAAATTTTTAGTTATACTTTATCATTTCACTTAATTTTCTAAATTTTTGCTCTATTATAATGCAGGTCTTTATTCCCTGTTTTTAAGTGTCCATGTCTGAAACTTACGTATTTCTCCTATAACTTGTGTGAGGTGTTGACGAAGATGACCTGAAGTAATTAAAATGCAAAGGAGAATAGAATGGCATTTCCTGTTTTGGTTCCAATATATATTTCCCTCCCACCCCCAGGAAAACAGTAGCCTACATTCCTTAAGTTATACTCTGGATGCTTTTAAGGAGTTTCTGCCAGACCCAGTCAATGAGAAGTGGGTTTTGCTATTTAAATCTCGTTATCAAGTGCTTGATCTTAACTCTCACTTATTTCTCTATTTCACATTTTATTTCATTTGACTCTTAGAAACCTGATACTCAGTAAACTATTTTAGCTTCAGTTTGACTCTATTCTTTCCTCCCATCTTAGCTTTGGCATTTATTTGACACTTTTCTTCTAATAAGGATGGGAGACAATGTTACTGTGGGTTCCACTGTATCTCACCTCATGGTCAGCGGAATGGACCACATTCTTGTTGGTATCCAACTTTCTATTGGCCCTATAGTACTTCGTGAGCACATTAACAAATAGAGATGAATATTGCATATTCTTCTTAATCGATGTAAGCCTAATTGCTCCTGCAGCATAGCTGTTAATTTTACCCTTACATCTGATGTTTAACGAACTATTTTTTGAAATAGATTTCTTGTTTTGAATAACAAATTTGAAAACTTAAGCCCAGAAAACTGTAATTTTTTTCTGAAGATGAGAATATTCCTAGCCAATGGAAAATGGCTTCAGCATTTATACATATTTTAACCAATCAAATCTAAACTGCTTGAAATTCCAAGTGTGGGGCAATGGCATAAATATTATTAATAATTCTATGGGTTAGTTCATGGTATATTTTGGTGAGCTACTTAAAGATACAGTATATGAGTGAGTTATAGAACTGAAAGTTTTGGTTGGGCATGATGGCTCATGCCTGTAATCTTTGCACTTTGGGAGGCTGAAGAGGGAGGATCTCTTGAGGCCAGGCGTTTGAGACCAACCTGTGCAATATAGTGAGACCCTATCTCTACAAAACATACAAAAATTAATCATGTGGTGGCGCACAGTTGTCATCCCAGCTACTGGGAGGCTGAGTAGGGAGGATGACTTGAGCCCAAGAGCTTGAGGCTTCAGTGAGCTATGATCACCATTGCACTTCAGTCTGGGTGACAGAGGAAGACCCTATTTAAAAAAACAAAATCAGACTTTTAAAAATAACTCAAATAACTCTAATTCCATTGACAGGAAATGGGAAAATATCAAACCAAATAAATGGGTTTTTTTAATAGAACTGATATGCTCTAATTGCTTTTGTCTTCTGTATCTCTAGCAACTAGATCAGTTTTTGGCACATAGTAGCTATTCCACAAATATTATGTTAATATATGAATAAAAGAATAAATGAATAAATGAATAAATCAGCTCTTCCATTTGTTGAATAAGCTGAATTAGTTTAAATAAGTGTTTTATCCTTTGGGTGACTTGGTATATTAACTTCATAAGTAAACGTTTACTATTAGATAATTAAGTAATAAATTTCTCAAGGTCTAGAATCTTCAGTTACATATAACCAATGTCTAGAATAGTGCTCAATAAATGTTTGTGGAGGCAAAGAAAAAAGGAATAAATATCAAAAAAAGGAGAAAAGAAAGAAGGAAGAATAATAAAAATGATGGGGAGGAAAGGAATAAAGAATGAAAGGCAAAATAGAGAAGGAGGAAAGAAAAACAGTTATAAAAATAAAGGTGAGCATTCAATTAACAGTTTTATACAGAATATGAAAGAAAATGATAAACTTGTATGTTGGTGTCTGAGGTGTGGAGTCAGGGAAAGAAGGGACAACTTTTGATAGGGATGGGAGGAGTTAATTATTTATTTGATTAACATGAGTAGTAAAACTTACCTTTAAAAAGATTTCTAGAGACCACAGCAATTTTTATATTGGAGATTTGGTACTCTACACTTAGGTTGGCCAGAGAAAAGAAACATATACCAATGGACATGATAATATTGCCTTACTTGGACTGCTTCCAGAATAAATAAAATGTCCTTGTCCAGTGGTTAAAATTTAGTCCTCCCAGGCCAGGCATGGTGGCTCACGCCTGTAATCCTGGCACTTTGGGAGGCTGAGGCAGGTGGATCACCTGAGGTCAGGAGTTCGAGACCAGCCTGACCAACATGGTGAAACCCAGTCCCTACTAAAACTACAAAATTAGCTGGGTGTGGCGGCCCATGCCTGTAATCTCAGATACTCCAGAGCATAAGGCAGGAGAATTGCTTGAACCCGGGAGGCAGAGGTTGCGGTGAGCCGAGATCGCACCATTGCATTCCAGCCTGGGCAAGAAGAGCAAAACTTCGTCTCAAAAAATAAATAAATAAAAGTTTAGTCCTCCCTAGAGGAAGTTGTGCTTGATAACACCTCACAAGAAACCTCTCAAACCTATGGCCATTTATGTGAAATCTCATAGAAAAAGTGTTTTGGACTATTTAAGAAAGATGGCCTGAAAATTAATGTAAATATGCTGGTGAAAATGAATGGAAAATTGTTCCAACTTCAAATTCCACCAGAACTCAGATGGGGTCTTTCTGAAAGTTTATAGTGCAAAACTTTCCTTTATCTTATGAAAAAATCTTTGCCATCTTTTAAAAACATAGACTTTTATTCACAAATGTTGGCCAACTTTTGTTGTATGTTGACACTATGTATATAGCTAAACATTTTGGCCAAAGCTAAAATGTTCAGCACATAGCTAACTTGGTTACAGGTATAACCATGTGGAGATAAATGAACATTTTGCACTGGTTAAAAAAAAAAAAAAAAAAAAAAAGTAGGAAAAAAACATGATTTTTCCTATCAACTGGGTAAAAGTTTAACATACTCATTTGTTCATCAGTGATTAAACATCTGCATACGTGTGTGTACACACACATATGATCTTTAATTAAAAGCTTTTAATCCAGGTAGAGTTCAAAAACAAAATTAAACATTTTGGAGGATGATGAAACTTAATTTTAGATTGGCTGAGCATGATGGCTCATGCCTATAATCTCAGTACTTTGGGAGACTGAGGCAGGCTGATTGCTTGAGCCCAGAAGTTCGAGACTAGCCTGGGCAGCATAGCAAGACCCCATCTAAAAAAAAATACAAAAATTAGCTAGGCATGGTGGCACATGCCTGTAGTCCCAGCTGCTTGGGAGGTTGATGTAGGAGGATCACTTTAGTCCAGGAGTTTGAGGCTTCAGTGAGTCATGATCACACTACTGCACTCTGGCCTAGAGTGAGACTCCATCTCAAGAAAAAAAATTAAATTTCTTTTCAAGGACAGCAATTCTCCTTTACACCTTGCATTTCCCGTTTCATAATATATAGTCATTCGTTAATTTAATAAATATTGTGTACCTATTGATAAAGACAGGAGACAGGAAAATACTGGGTAGAAGAGGGTGGTTCCCTAGCAAAGGCCCCACCCTCAACCCTGGAAACCCATGACCCTAAATGGGAACAGGCATTCCTGGTTTTGCACACAAAATGTTGCCTTTTGGTCCACCACGTCACCTATCCTGTACTCATATAAACCCCAAACCCATGGCTCCACAAGGAGATAAGTAGAAGAGCCAAGGAGCAGAAGAATGGTGTGACAGAGAAGGAAAGAAGAGAGGGAGCATCTGAGCATCTAGAGGAGTCCAGCTGGGGACAAAGAGGAGTTTGGCCATGGGACAGCCGAACTCCAAAGGAAGATTATCTTCCCACTGCATCCTCCTTCCAGCTCCCCATCCTGCCAACCGAAAGCCACGTCCACCACTCAGTAAATCCCCCACATTCACCACTCTTCAAGTCCGTGTGTAACCTGATTCTTCCAGGATGCTAGACAAGGGTCTGCGTACCAAGCAGGCACTGAGCTGGTTAACACTTAAGCCTCTTCTGAGGACAGCAGAGCCAAAGGAGCACTGTAACACTGGCATTTCAAGCGTCACAGGCACCCAACCCTAGACACTGCCATGGGGCCAGAGCCAAAAAACACTCACCCTAGTTCCTGCAGCTGCCCATCTGCATGCTCCCTTTCCTGTAAGGGTTTTGAGCTCATGGTAGCCATACAGAGAGCCACATCCCTGTCACACATCCTGCAAGGTGGGTCAGGGAACGCTCTCATCTCACTATTATGTATCAGACACTTAAACAGACTTCACATTGGTTTATGGAGATAGGAGATTTAAAGAAAAGACATGATATAATGTCAAATAGTAATACGTTCTGTGAAGAAAAATAAAGCAGGGTGATATGGTTTGGCTGTGTCCCCACCCAAATCTCATCTCGAATTGTAGTTCCCATAATCCCCACATGTCATGGCAGGAACTTGGTGGGAGGTAATTGAATCATGGGAGTGGTTACCTCCATGCTGTTTTCATGATAGTGAGTAAGTCTCATGAGATTTGATGGTTTCTAAGGGGCTTTTCTTCTTTTGCTTGGCACTTCTTCCTGGCCCCATGTGTATAAGGACGTGTTTGCTTCCCCTTCTAATATGATTATAAGTTTTTTGAGGCCTCCCCAGCCATGCAGAACTATGAGTCAATGAAACCTCTTTACTTTATAAATTACCCAGTCTCTAAGGTATGTCTTTATTAGCAGCATGAGAACAGAACAATATGGTAAATTGGTACCACAGACAGTGGAGTGCTGCTATAAAGATACCCAAAAATGTGGAAGCAACATTGGGACTGGGTAACAGGCAGAGATTGGAATAGTTTGGAGGATTCAGAAGAAGACAGGAAAATGTGGGAAAGTTAAGAACTTCCTAGAGACTTGTTGAATGATTTTGACCAAATGCTGGTAGTGAGATGGACAATGAAGTACAGTCTGAGGTGGTCTCAGATGGAGATGAGGAACTTATTGGGAACTGGAGTAAAGGTCACTCTTGCTATGCTTTAGCAAGGAGACTGGAGGCTTTTTGGCACTGCCCTAGAGATCTGTGGAACTTTGAACTTGAGAGAGATTATTTAGGGTATCTGGTGAAGGAAATTTCTAATCAGCAAAGCATTCAAGAGGTGACAGAGCATAAAAGTTTGAAAAATTTGCAGCCTGATGATGCAGTAGAAAAGAAAAACCCATTTCCTGGGGAGAAATTCAAGCCTGCTGCGGAAATTTGCATAAGTAACAAGGTGCCAAATGCTACTCACCAATACAATGGGGAAAATGCCTCCAAGGCATGTCATGGCAGTCCCTCCCATCACAGGCCTGGAGGCCTAGGAGGGAAAAATGGTTTCCTAAGCCAGGTTCAGGGCCTCCCTGCTGTGTGCAGCCTCAGGAGTTGGTGGCTTGGTGCCCTGTGTCCCAGCTGCTGCAGCCATGACCAAAATTGGCCAAGGTACAGCTCAAGCCATTGTTTCAGAGGGTGCAAGCCCCAAGCCTTGGCAATTTCCACTTGTAGTTGAGCCTGCAGATTTACAGAAGACAATAACTGAGGTTTGGGAACCTCTACTTAGATTTCAGAGGATGTATGGAAACACCTGGATGTCCAGGGAGGAATCTGCTACAGGGGTAGAGCCCTCATGGAGAACCCCGACTAGGTCAGTGCAGAAGGGAAATGTGGGGTTGGAGCCCTCACACAGAGTCCCCTCTGGGGCACTGCCTAGTGTAGCTGTGAGTAGAGGGCTACCATCCTCCACACCCTAAAATGGAAGATCCACTGATAGCTTACACTGTGCACCTGGAAAAACTGCAGACACTCGACACCAGCCTGTGAAATCAGCTGGGAGGCAGGCTGTGTACCCTGCAAAGCCACAGGGATGGAGATTCCCAAGGCCATGGGAGCCTATCTCTTGCATCAGTGTGACCCGGATGCCAGACATGAAGTCAAAGGAGATCATTTCAAAGCTATAAGGTTTGACTGCCCCACTGGATTTCAGACTTGCATGGGGCCTGTAGCCCCTTCATTTTGGCCAACTTCTCCCATTTGCAATGGGTGTATTTATCCAATGCCTCTACCCTCATTGTATCTAGGAAGTAATTAACCTGCTTTCAATTTTACAGGCTCGTAGGTGGCAGGGACTTGCCTTGTGTCAGATGAGACTTTGGACTTGGACTTTTGGGTTAATGCAGGAATAAGCTAAGCCTTTGGAGGACTGTTAGAAAGATAAGATTGTGTTTTAAAATATGAAGACATGAGATTTGGGAGGGGCCGGGGCAGAATGATATGGTTTGGCTGTGTCCCCACCCAATCTCATCTTGAACTGTAGTTCCCATGATCCCCATGTGTTGTGGCAGGGACCCAAGGGAAGTAATTGAATCATGGGGGCAGTTACCTCCATGCTGCTCTTGTGAGAGTAAGTGAGTCCTCACAAGATGGTTTTATAAGGGGCTTTTGCCCTTTTGCTGGGCACTTCTTCTTCCCCCCACCATGTGAAGAAGGACATGTTTGCTTCCCCTTCTGTCATGATTGCAAGTTTCCTTAGGCCTCCCAGGCCTGTAGAACTGTGAGTCAATTAAATCTCTTTCCTTTAAAAATTGCCCAATCTCAGGTATGTCTCTATTAGCAGTGTGAGAATGGACTAGTACACAGGGGAAGGGTATAAATAAAGGTGGTGGAATATTGATTATAGTCAGGATAATAATGGAATATTTCCCTGAGGTAACATGTGAGCAGACTTGAAAGAAGTTGGGGAGTTAGCCAAGCGGCTATTTGGAAGCCATCATGGGCAGAAATAATGAAAGGCTAAAGTGGTGGCATCAGATTTAAGGAACATTCAGGAGCTGTCATGACTGACACTGAATCTGTAAGGGAGAGAGTAGGAAGAGAGTAGATCACAAAGATAGACAGAGCCTACTTCTTATAATTAGTGGTACTCAACAAGTGGGAAGGAAGCAGTTCAACCTTCCAGACGCTGTTTGGCAGTGGGTAGAGACATTTTATGTTGTTACAACTTACAGGGAGTTCTGTTGACATCTAGTGGGCAGAGACCAGAGATGCTGCTAAACATCTTACAATGCACAGAACAGCCAACCCACAGCAAAGAATTATCCCACTCAAAATGTCAATAGTGCTTAGATTGAGAAACCCTGATAGAGGACACTGATTTTCAAACCTGTATGTACAACAGAGTCACCTAGAGAGCTTTTAGAAATATTGTACCTGTGGTCTTACCCAGAGAGTCTAGTTGGCTTTAGGGTCTAGGCATCCATCCTTTTTCAAATGTAGATAAAGGATTAGAAAACTAGTGTGGAACAAGATAAGCACTCACTATGCTTAAAGTCAATTAAATACCTAATTGCTTTCTTTCTTTCTTTCTTTCTAGACTGTAAGTCTCATGAGGCCTGGGACCCTGATTTTCTTGTTCTCAGCAGTATCTCATTCTAGCATAGTAACACACCGTAGAAAGAAGAGAATTGAAATTGAAACATGAAATCAAAGCATTACATATAATGATTTAATGATCCTCATAAACAGCTTTATGAGTGACTTAAATTAAAATGGTCCATGAAAGAGTTAGTTAGAACTTCTTACTTAAGCAACAAGGTTTTAGCATCCAAGTTGCTGTAGTTAAAAATTTTTATTACCCATTTTCTTCCAGGACTAAGCAATATCACAAACCTCTATTGCTTCCAATTTCTTCTATATATTAAACACATATACCTGGTCATGCCCAGTACTTCCTGTATCTTAAAATGGTTTGTCATCATGGTTGCCTGAGTTGATATACAAAGAATTCAAATTTTTATAGTTTTTTATTTTTAGACAGGGTCTTGATCTGTCACCCAGGTGGGAGTGCAGTGGCACTATCACAGCTCACTGCAGCCTCAACTTGCAGGGCTTAAGGGATCCTCCCACATCAGTCTCCCAACGAGTTGGGACCTGTGCACAGCTAAATTTTTTTTATTTTTGTAGAGACAGAGGTCTTGCTATCTTACCAAGGCTGGTCTCAAACTCCTGGGCTTAAACAATCCTCCCTTCTTGGCCTTCCAATATGCTAGGATTACAGGCATGAGTCACCATGCTAGGCTGATATTTGCCTAATCTATTGATGCTAGGCACCAAGAAATACTTTTGTCCCAAGATTTCAAGGGAAGAGTCAGCAATCAAAAGAGGATATAGAATGTCAAAAGACGCTAAGAACTCACAAGATTAAAACAGAGGAGAAGGGAGACGTCCAAGGGAAAGCATCTGCTAAATAACCAGCACTCTTCCTCTGTCTTCTTCTTGTAATTTTTATCATTTTTTGACTTTCCATGTAGCAGCAAATGTGATCATTTTAAAATAGCAGTACCCTGCTTAGAACCTCCAATGATTTCCCACAGATTTACAATAAAATCTAAACTCTTTAATATGCCCTACAAAGCCTTAGATGATGTGTCTCCTGTCTGCCTGTCTCATCTCTTCTCTTACCAATCTTCCTCCTGCCTAGAACGCTTCATCAACACTGGCTGTCTTATGTCTTCTGGTCTGACAACCTATATTTAGTCTAGCCTTAGGGCCTTTAGCCTACCAGGAATCTCATCCTCCTAAAATAAAAATACACAGGGCTCTTCAAATTAATAACATGATTTGCTATTTAACTGGTAGCCTAACAACACCTCCTCAAAGAAGCCTTCCCTGTTCATTTAAACAGCTCCAACCACTCTCTATCATACCACTCCACTTCACTGCATGTAACACTTGGCTTGATATTTTTCTTCCTTACTTACAAAGTTTTGTGTTTGTTTCCTGATATGGTTGGGCTCTGTGTTTCCATCCAAATCTTATTTTGAATTGTAATCCTCATGTGTCAGGGGAGGGATCTAGTGGGAGGTGATTGAATCATGGGGGTGGATTTCCCCCAGGCTGTTCTCATGACAGTGAGTGAGTTCTCAAGAGATATGATGGTTCTAAAAGTGTGGCATTTTCCCCCTTACTCTCTTTCCTGCTACCGTGTGCTTCTCCTTTGCCTTCCACTATTATTGTAATTTTCCTGAGACCTCCCCAGTCATGTGGAACTATGAGTCAATTAAACCTCTTTTCTTTATAAATTACCCAGTCTCAGGTAGTTCTTTACAGCAGTGCGAGAACAGACGAATACATTTCCCTACTCCATCACAACATAAGCTTTATGAGAGTTCAGACTTTGTCTGCCTTGCTCGTTATTGCTTTCTGAGTACCTCAAACAATTCCTATCACATAGTAGGCACTCAACTAAGTTTAGTAGATGAAGAACTCAAGATTGATCTCTGAACCCGGAACTCTGAATCTGGTCCCCAAATCCACTTCCCAAGCAACACAGAGAATGGCCTATAAAAACTAAATTTCACTGTCAAGCCAACAAGCCAGAAAAACATCCATTGTTTCCAAAAAGACAAAACCAGAGACATGTTAATAAGGCAATAAATTTTCCTCCAAAATGAGTTTAAAGTGCATTGTATCAAAGTAAAAGTAATGGGATTCTTTTTTGTCGGGGGGGGGGGGGGCAAGCCCACCAACAGCCTGAAGTTCTCATGAGTGAGAAGGCTGAGCTAGAATTGGAGAACCCAGGGTTATAACTGCTTTTAGCCCCTCTTGGACTTTAGTAGAAAGGAGTCTTCGGCCCTTTCAGAAGAAGGAATTATTATAGCTTGTGGTGGCACAGAAGAGAACCATAATCCTGGGAGCACAGAAGACACATACAAGAGAGGCAAGAAAAAGGGCCATTCTGAGGACAGTGGATACTAGAGGGAGAGAAAACACAGAGAAAGTTTTAGCTGAGGTCAAATTTCATTAAGCTTGAAATTTTATTTAGAAGCAGTTCTGAAGGTACCATTATTATTTACTTCGTCATGTACCCCTCATTATAGGCATTTCTTCATCCCCAATATATATTTAGAAAAAAAAGCCCTCAAGTTACTATACAGAGTTCTAAATGAAAAAATTAAAATATCATAAATGTGTAAGCTAGAGAGTATACTATGCCAATTTTTGCCTGGAATTTGCTTGCAACAAGTAAATGTCAACTCTAAGATCTCAAAATGGAACATAAGATGGTACTACTGTATTTAATTCATAATGGCATTCAAGCATGCTACAATGAGACACATTACCAAATTGCAAATGATTTCAGGTTCTGTACATACAGATGGATCTTGCCTAAGGTGTTTAAGTGCTAAGAGTCAATAGGTTAAAACAAATATACTCTAGATGGCATTAATTTAAGTTAAAAGTTTTAAAATGGAAAGTGCTCTTCCACTAAATGGTAATGTTGTTCCCTAACAAACTGCTAAATCATGCCCTTGTCAGAAGAAATAAGCCAGAGTAACAAAAGATGTGCCCCCAAGTGCCTGAGAGGCAGAGTATAGCATATTAACTAAATCACGCCTTTCAAACTGCACTTTTCTTCCCTCCTGCTAGGTAGCATATCCAAACAGGATCTATACAGCTTCTATGCTCGCATAGCTCAGCACAAATACATGTTACAATGGGAGGGTTCAGACACCTGCACACATGCATAGGAACAAGGGGTCATACCACCTCTGGTCCTCTGAGATATGAGAGATGCCTTTTAAACCCTGTAAAATACCACCTGATCTAAGGTCTTGAATTCCCAAGAGTGAGAATTGGTGGGAATCAAAGAGAGTATTGTGCTCAGACTTTCTTGCTCATTGTAATATCAATAATTTAAAAGCATTGTCCTTACATCAAACCTCCCTAGAGTACATTTCTTCCATTGCATCATGGGATATTTCCATGATTAATTGGTCTTCTTTCTGATTCAAACACACTCCTTCCCTAAAGACACAATACTTTCCTTCTAGCATGGCTGAACCCCTCCCTCCCAGTAGATTGCTTACCAAACAGATAAAAATGATATAAAAACTGATGCTTGATCTTATTATAGGTAGGTTTTCAATGAAAGCTTAAAGGTGTGCACAATTTCTCCAAGAAGGAAAGAAAAGTGTTAATTAATGTTCATACTTGAGGAGGAAGCCTGATCAGGAAGATTCTCGTTTTTATTTCCAGTAGTGACAAGGGCTTTGCAATGATTCTTCCCTTCTCTAAAAAGCCTACAAGAAGATGTTTGTGACTAGCTTTCTGTGGCTGAGGTCACTATACACAGGACCTTCCCTTGAAAATCAGGCATAATGACACAGTCATAGGATCTGGAGGATGGTATAGAGGAAGGTGAGGAAGGGTGGTGTGGAAAAATTCATATCAAGTGAGAAGACCTGCATTCAAGTTCCACAATTAATCAATTATCTTCCTTTGCCTCAATTATTTCATCTCTCTGAGCCTCATTTACATCTGTAAAACTAGGATGATAATGACTAGCTTACAAAGGTTTTGTACTGTTACTGCTTTCACTGAACAGTTAGTGTCCCTATTCTAAGTGCTTAGAGCAAAGAAGGTGGAGGAGCAGGAGGAGAAAAAGACCTGGGCACTTTAAAGCCTTAACCATAGTAATGAGAACAAACATAGAAATAGATAATTGGGTGTAATATGATATGCCACAAGATAGATTCTGACAACTGGGACCAGATGGACATAATTCCTCATGAAACTATAAAAATATCACCACCACGATGACTGTCCTACCATAATTTACGGAGAAAGGAGGAGAGATTCTGTGAAAATTCTGAATTGATTGAAATTTAATCTGAAGTGACTACATTTATGTAGAATCTACTTGGAATAGTTTTTCTGTAACCAAACAAAACGGACATGAAAGGGAGATTAAGTGGTATTCTTAGATCAAGGTCTCTAGAAGTAGACGGTGCACCAAGCTCCATGCAAATGAATCATTAGGGAAGTACTCCTGAGAAAAATCAATAGAGAGAGGGGAAGCAGAGCATGGAGGAGAAAGAAGCTAAGTAAGGCTTTAGGCAAAGTCCTATACAAAATAGCTTTAGCCTATGCCTCAGAGTGGTCCTGTCCCTTGATTGAGACTCTCTCACCATTCAGTCATTGGTTAACAGCCACCTGGGATGAATGTAATTCCCAGGCACCACCAGTTCTCTGAGCTTCTGGGCAAAGGCATAGTAGTCCAGGGGCATACTCTGAAGAAGAATCACAGGTGCAAGTTGAGGAAAGCAGAGGCACACTCAAGTCAAGGGAAGAGGGCACAAAGTAGTAAAAGGAATACAAGGGGCTACAGGAGGAGCATTAAACTGGAGGCACAGAAGTGCCAAGTTACACTCCTCACACCTCAGAATGTGCTGTCAAGTATTATTATTGCAATATAACCACAAGATAGAAATATTAGAAATATAAATAGAGGACAATCATGGAAGCACCAAGGAGGCAGTGACCAATTCTTTCTGAGGGAAACAAGAAGATGTTTAACAGACTGTATGATCCCTCCCTTAAGGGGCCTTTGGATTTACAGGAGTGTCTGAAAAGGTGACTGAGTCTGGGGTCAAGGCTCCATCCTGTGGAGTGATTATCTCACATGCCTAGGGACAAAGTCAGAAGTCAAACTCTATCTAAAAATTAGCAGTGAAATTCAAGTCACAAAAGCTAAATCCATTTTTAGAAACAAAAGGTTGGGAGTTCAGCCATTACAAGAAAAGTGTCAGAGACAAGGAGCCAGATGATGAAAATTACACATGAGACCTGCCCATTTACCAGGGGCAGAGCAAGGCAGGGCAGGGTTGTCCTGGGAAACATGATGGGTAGGTGGTGAGAGACATCAAGGAGGAGCATCCAGATGTCAGGTCAGGGTCAGGTCTTCATGAAATGTATGTGTTTTCAGATACAAATAGAGCATATGGCATTAGAGAAAGAAAAGCTGTGCATGGAGCTAGAAATTATTGTGGCTTGAATTTAATGGACATGGTGAAGAGAGGGAGAGGAAGTTCAGGAAACTGAAGAGGTCATTTTTCAGCTGACTTCTCCAAGACCCTGTAAGCCATTCTGAAAGATTTTCACCTAGTCCAGTGGCCAATAGAGCAGTATTTTTTTTTTTTTAATTTTTAGGAGATTATATAGAGGATAAATTAGAGTGGAGAAAGAGAGAAACAGGTTTGAAGATTGTTGCAAAAATCGAGGTGAGTGATAATAGACAATGAAATTAACATTCTCCCCAAAGAATATGTAGATCAAGGAACTAACCCAAAGGAAAATATACCAGGCCATTCTTAAAAGTTCTTTATCTCTTTGCATTCTATTTGTGTAGTGGTTACTGCTGAGGGAGGAAACAAAAATTTCATCTATTTTTTAAAACTCTGCAAAAGGCTTGATCTTGTGATGAAATAGAAACTCGATTCCTTTCTAGCAAATAAAAAACAGAAAACTACCTAATGAAATAAAATCCTGGCTCAGGTTTGGGATATTGGGAAAATTACAGTAAAGAAATGATTGAAATGTTTCAAACTGCAGAGAATACTAACATAAGTTGACTACACAATGGTCAAATGATAATTTTTAGTAAGTAAAAGTCATTAATGGATGATAACAGAAAATCTATAAGCACCTACCTACTAGATTTCAGGTAAGGGGCAAGATTAAGGAGTTACTTGGGGCTAGAATCAATAGAACTTTATTGCAGATTGCACACATGAAATGAAGGAGATCGAAGAGTCCACTGGGAGGCTTAGGAATCGGAACTGAAGGAGGAGGAGCAATATGGGAAGAGTGAGGCAAATGGAGAGTTCACTTTTGCGCATGCTCAGCATTCAAGTTGGAGATGCTGAGTAGGTGGTTGGAAATATATGTTACTTCAGGGAAAAGGTGGCTCTAGAGATATAAATGTAAGATTATCACTGTTTAGATTGTACCTCAGTCCTAGAATGAGTAGGAGTTTAAAGAGAGAAAATAAACATTCTAAGAACAGAACTGTGGGAAGCTACAATATTTAAGCTACATTTCATGGAAAGAGGGAGATTTAATAAAGGATTTAAGGATTTTATTTGAGTGGCCAGAAAGGTTAGAAATGAGTGGTATTCTGTAAGCCAACAAAAGAAAAAGTGTCCAGAATGAAAATGCAACTATGACTGCCTAGGACTAATGATGGCCCCGCTATGTACTCACTGAAGGGCAAGTAACTTAATCTCTTTGTGCCTAAATTTCCTCATTTGTAAAATGGGAATAATAATGCCTACTCTATAGGGCTATTCTGAAAACTAAACAATTTAATAAATGGAAAGTGCTTAGTGCAGGGCTAGGCAAAGAGCAAATGCCATGTGTGTTAGTAAAAAGAAAAAAAAGTGATGCCGAGACATCGCTTTCAATAAATTAGTTAATGCCCGAACACAGTTCATTGGATTTGACTACTAGCAGGTCACTGTTATGGGTGAAAGGTATTGTATATAAAAGCACACACTTAAAATAGTTATCATTTAAATTATTTTTCCTTTTTGCTTATTATTTAGAATTTCTGAAGATGAGAGAGAAAATGATGGTAATGTCTTTATAAAGAAAAAATAAAAGAGCTAACCCATGTTTCAAAATATACCAAAAACTAGATTAAAGGTGAATTTAATACAGTAAACTAAAGTATAGAATTATCACCCACACAAATGTAAAAGACACATGGGGTTTTTGTTACTAACAATATTAGGTGTCTGAAATCTCACTGGAGTTATTTTAGAAACACAGATGGTCAGACTGTATGCTGTATGTGAATATGTGAAAAGTAAGTGACACAAATTATAGCTGGGATAGTCACCTTAAATGTATACATCTTTCTTTCTGATTATGCCATTTAATGAAAAATGGATACATCTCTACAGAAAATAAGTATTTATTTATAGCATTAATATGCGTAAGTATCATTTATATATTTTTATGGCCGGAAATTATTGTTATTCTTCATACTTAGCACTTATGGAATGTTTATTGTGTGTGAGCAATTACTAAGTATGTTATATGTATTCATCCATTTAAAGTTCACACCAACCCAATGAGGTAGTTCTTACTGACAACTCCATTTCACATGCAAGGAAACTGAGATACAGAGAAGTCAAGCAATTTGACTTTGGTTGCAATCCTACCAAGTAGCATGGCAAAGAATGAATCCAAGTAGGCTGGCTCCAGAGTCCATGCATTTATTTAGTTGTTATGCTACACTGCCTCTAGAATAAGGAGGAAATAAAAATAAATAACATAAAAAGAGTCCATGTTACCTTTCAGAGATCTGTCATATTTTGTTATGTACTAAATTGTGTTCCGTGCAAATTCATATGTTGAAGCTCTAACCCCTACTACCTCAGAATGAGGCAGTTTTTGGAGACAGAGCTTTTAAAGAGGTAATTAAGTTTAAATGACATCACATGGGTGAGCCCTAATCCAATCTGACTGGGGTCCTTATAAGAACAGAAAATTTGGACACACAGAGAGTCACCAGGGATGCACATACAGAGAAAAGACCATTCAGGGACACAGAAAAACAAAAAACAAAAAAACAGCCATCTGCAAGCCAAGAAGAGAGGCCTTGGTGGGCACCAAACCTGCTGACAACCTGACCTTAGATTTCTAGCCTCCAAAGCTGCGAGAAATAAATTTCTATGAAAACAAGTTTCTAATATATAGTTTATAATTCTTTGTTATAGCAGCCCAAACTGACTAAGAATCATGTGAGCCTATTCCTCATAATACATCTCCGTGTGTGTGTGTGTGTGTGTGTGTGTGTGTGTGTGTGTGTATGTCTGTATTTGTACCAGTTTGTTTTCACACTACTGTAAAGAAATATTTGAGACTGAGTAATTTATAAAGGAAAGAAGTTTAATTGACTCACAGTTCCACATGGAAACTTACAATCATGGCAGAAGGTGAAGAGGAGGCAAGGCACGTCTAACATGGCAGCAGGAGAGAAAGAGAAAGAGCAAGGAATCGCCACTTAAAACCATCAGCTCTCATGAAAACTCCCTCACTGTCATGAGAACACCATAGGGAAAATCCGCCCCCATGATCCAATCACCTCCCACCAGGTCCCTCCTCTGACATATGGAGATTACAACTGGAGATGAGATTTGGCTGGGGACACAGAGCCAAATCAAATCAGTATGTTTGTTTTCTTTCTAATTCTCTTTTCACATAACATGTATTTATTTTATATCATAGTATTTAAAATTGTTGATTTTATATTATAGTATTTATATTACGGGATATTAAAAGGAAGATAAAACATCACTCAAGAAATTTACCTCCAACCAGGCATGGTTGCTCATACCTGTAATCCCAGCACTTTGGGAGGCCAAGGCAGGTAGATCATTTGAGGTCAGGAGTTCAAGACCAGCCTGGTCAAGATGGTGAAACCCCATCTCTACTAAAAATACAAAAATTCGCCAGGTGTGGTTGTGGGCACCTGTAATCCCAGCTACTTGAGAGACTGAGGCAGGAAAATTGCTTGAACCTGGGAGGTAGAGGTTGCAGTGAGCCAAGATCATACCATTGCACTTCAGCCTGGGTAACAAGAGCAAAACTCAGTGTCACAAAAAAAGAAAAGAAAATAAATTTAATTCCTCTTCTGGGGAAAGGGTTAGTGTGTTTTTAGTTGTATACAGGATAGGTGTACTATGTTAGGTGGAATTATGACCTTATTATTGTCTTCATTTGGAGATTAAGTATGGTTTAAGATGTGTCTGGGTGCTAAGTTGACATGGAGTAGACTTGTGGTGGTTAATTTTATGTGTCAACTTGAGTGGGCCAGAGGGTCCCCAGAGTAGACACGTTTCTGAATGTGTCTATGACGGTGTTTCTGGATAAGATTAGTAGTTGAATCAGGGGATTCAGTAAAGCGATTGCCTTCCCCAACACGAATGGCATCATCTAATCCACTGAGGTCCTGAATAGAACAAAAGGCAAAGGAAGGAGAGATTTCTTCCTTTTTTCCTGTCTCATCACTTAAGCTGGGACATCTCATTTTATGTTTTACTTCCCTCAGACTAGGATTTACATCATTGGCTTCTCTGGTTGTAAGACTTTCAGACCCAGACTGAATTACATCACTGGATTTCCTGAATATCTACCTTGCAGATAACAGACTGTGGTATTTGTCATTCACAACTGCATGAGCCAGGTCTTCATAACACATCTCATACATTTCTCTCTCTCTCTCTCTCTCTCTCTCTCCCCCCCCCCTCCCCCTATGTATATAGAGGGCCAGGTACAAGCAGGTAATAAAAACTAAAGAAAAATTTTGCCTAGATATAAACATAGATATATACATACATACATATCTATATGTGTGTGTGTGTGTGTATTTTATTGGTTCTATTTCTCTGAAGAACCCTAACTAACACAGGTGCCTGGCTCAGCCCAGACATTTTGTTTACTTTTTTAACTTGGTGTCTAATATTGCTATCCTTCCTATGGATTTATTCAAGACAAATTCTTTCTATCTCCTATTCCGATGGCCACTTTCCAAATCCCTTTATCCAGAGATTGTCTCCGATTCACATATATACTGTCCAAGCATTACTTGTATCTTCCGTAAATAAGCAGTGAAACATTTTTTAAAAGTTCTTCATGAAGTGTCAAGCAAAAAGACTGAGGAAAAATTGGTGTTTCCCTTTAAAATACTACGGGTCAACCATTTGAGGGTACAGGGATTCTGTAACAAGTTATATGATTATGTCCTAATTGAGTTCTGTGTAAAGGGGTTACCATATGCTTTTTTCAGCTGGCGAGCACTTACCCAGGATTCGTTGGATCTTCTCTTTTTAAGTGAGTAACTCAATTATGGCTCCCTGAGATCTTTTTTCTAATGACCCCTCACAAAAGTTTCAGAAACTTTTGGAAAGTGACATTTATAACCTCTTTATATTTTTTGAGGTAAATGGAATAATTAAATCCTCAGTAGACCTTAATAACGCTCTATTTAATCAGATTTGGCCTACAGAGAAATAAATCATGAGGGCAGTTTTGTAGTAAATACTATTGTAACAAATGAAGAAAGGAGATATAAAGCAAAAGAAAGTAGAATCCACTGAAAGAGAAACCATTTCAATTCACAACATTTTTGGAGACACATTGCCAGAATGGAGATGGATAGAAGTTGTAATTCAAGGATATCCTGCCTAAATAAAGTGAGTTTACAGGAAGGACATTGTATTTCCAGTATAACTTAAGACTTATTAGCTACCCCAGGATATGAAGAAAACTCAGTTTAGCTATTTTTCTTTTAAAATATGCAATGTGTGCTTGGCTATGTAGATCTCAGCCATTTAAGAAAGCTCAGTTTTGAAATCAGTTTGATTTTTTTTCTATTACATTGTAAGTTTCAGTATATTTTAAGAATACTCGGCCGGGCGCGGTGGCTCAAGCCTGTAATCCCAGCACTTTGGGAGGCCGAGACGGGCGGATCATGAGGTCAGGAGATCGAGACCATCCTGGCGAACACCGTGAAACCCCGTCTCTACTAAAAAATACAAAAAACTAGCCGGGCGAGGTGGCGGGCGCCTGTAGTCCCAGCTACTCGGGAGGCTGAGGCAGGAGAATGGCGTAAACCTGGGAGGCGGAGCTTGCAGTGAGCTGAGATCCGGCCACTGCACTCCAGCCTGGGCTACAGAGCGAGACTCCGTCTCAAAAAAAAAAAAAAAAAAAAAAAAAAAAAAAAAAAAAAAAAAAAGAATACTCCTACCTCCCTATCTTATGTCAATTTTTAAAAGATTATTTTACACCACGTTTTGCCATACCCCGAAAATATTGCAACACTACAAAGTTGGACACGCAGAAAAGCAATTCAAGGTATAAAGTGCAGAACTGACATTAGCACACAAAGTAGATTTTTGCCAGCTAAGAAGGAAACAAGGTCAAGAGCTCATTGATGGCAGAGCAGAATGGTGTCACATCTGGTACACAGAGCATGGGACTAAGATTCAAGCAACCTTGTCTATATCCCAGCCAGCCAGCATACTGGTGTTAGAATAGTGTTAGAATTAGTGGCTTGTTATGGGACTTAGTGGAATAAGAATCTGGGTCATGTACAAGCAGGTAATGAAAAGCAAAGAAAAAATTTACCTGTCTTTTATATTTAATTTAGTTTTTTCAAGACAATCCAGTGTTTTCAGGATTATAATGGAGTATAATCAATGTACTTGCCCCAGAAATTCTAATACTATTAAGAGTTCAAGACCATGCAAATAACCTGTGATCATGCAAAACTAAGTTGATTAAACCTACTGCAACAAGAGAAAAAGTAATCTAAAGTGAAGCTTCACAGTTCTCAGAAGAGGTAGGGCATAAAAGAATATATACACATAGGGTTTTGAGGTCTGTGTTCAAACAAGCAAATCTTTCAAGGAGGACAGCTTTCAAATCTTTCCAAAGAAGACAGCTTGTTAGGATTAAGCAAATTAATTAATGATAATCTGTAACAGACGTGTGGAGAAAACGGTCTTGAGTCTTCATAAGTAAGCTCCTTTGGATAAGCAAGCACTGTGACCAAGTGAGATAACAATTTTCCTGGACAAATTAGTAATTTCCTGAAGCAAACAGTGAAATTACTTACTAGTTTACAAGTCATATATTCCTAGATAAAAAAAATTCCTGGAACAAACAGTTAAGTCATGTTAAAACAGTCATTCTCAAATCTCAGTCCTAATGGTTAAATTATACAACCACGAAGGACCTTAACTGTCACAGAAAACATATTCTAGTTACCACATTGGGGGTCTCTGTGAAAAGAACAAAAGTGAAAATGAAAACAAATGGTGAGAAGGGAGAGATACTAAAGAAAGAAAGGAAAAAGTGGTATATGATTTTCCAGTAACAAAACCAGTCAAGTGCAGTAGCCAAAAGCAACCGCGGTTGTCACATAAGTCTTTAATTATTCCCAAGGGTATCATTGTGATATGGACAGGAGACAGGGAAATACTGGGTAAAAGAGGGCAGTTCCCCACAAAGGCCCCACCCTCAGGCCTGGATACCTGCAGCCCTAAACAAGAACAGGCATTTCTTTTTTCACACCCAAAAAGTTACCTTTTGGTCCACCATGTCCCCTATCCTGCCCCCATAAAAACCCCAAACCCCAAGCTCCAGGGCAGAGCAGTGGACTGGCAGACCCGCAGACCAGCAGGTGAGAAGATGAAATGACAAACAGATGGACAGCAGGACACACGGCAGAGAAAGAGGAAAGAGGAGGTGTGAGGGGAATCAGGGAACTCTCTGTTTCTATTGCAAGGGTAATCATATGATTTCCGTTAAAACTGAGAAACTTCAAGGTTGAAAGCGGGTGTTAAAATAAGTTACAGGCTTTAACATATTTACAACTGGTATAACCAGGAATCCAGGCAAACCTGTGGTAATCCAAGTTAAAGCCTAAAAAAGCAAGCTCTACTATAAAATTTAAAAGAAACAATAAATGTCATTACTGTGTGGACTTTAGTTTCAGCTCTGACATGCAAGGAGCTTGGAAGTTACCACTCCCATCCTTGCAATAAGGAAAAAGCTGAACAAATAAAAACTCAACAACTTTTCTTGAACTCATCAGAAAATTGAGATCTCAGGGCAAACCACCATAGTAAAATCTGCAGAAGCAGGAGAAGAAAGAAAATCACAGCTGGCATCACCTTACCTGGAGAAGCAGGCTAGCAGAAATGGTTAACCAGTAACTTGGATGAATTGCTGGAGGCTAAGTTTTGTCTAGCGTGAGAGTGAGAAATTCCAGGGGGTCACAGTCCTAGGGGCCCCACATCATTGGTTTTAACTCCAGGAACTGCATCAGGTTCTCATGGTGAGATGCTAACAACAACAAATCCACACATGGCAATGTCAAGAAGAGAATAACCATTTTGAAATATGCCCAGAACATTCTCCACAGCAGAAGTCTATTCAGTGTAGGCTCCCAGTTGCTGTGGAGAGCATTCTAGGCATACTTCAAAATAAGGGAAAGTATCGGGAAAAGACTTGAATAGAGCCTTATCTGAACTGAGAGAAGAGCAATTAGGGCCATTACATAACTCCAACCTTCTATAGCTCACCTAATGACTCAGTGGGACAGGGAGGGCAAGAGGAGAAGCTGATAAACACTTACAATGGTTACAGACCAGGGATGCAGGCCCACTAAGAGACTAAGACTGAATCATAGGAATACAGAATGTGTCCCCTCACCTACATTTACCACTCCTTAACAGGACTGTAGCATAATAATGGTGGACAATAGCTGAAAGAACTTGAGATGCAGACTCAATTTAAGACAGAGTTGTTAGGAAAACCCAAAGACAATAAGGAAGACAAACATAAGTACATTAGAGGAAAAGAAAGTCTTTCATACCTAGAGCTATAGCAAACATTAAACATGACCTAACTCCCAGTAAGATTAACATAAACCCTCACAATGAAGAGATGTTTACTTTCGTTTCTATTACCTGATACATTATATCTAACTTTCCACAAAATTACAAGGCATGCTACGAAGTAAGAAAAAAACAGTCTGAAGAGCTAAAGCAAGTATCTGAATAAGACTCAGAGACAGCACAGATTTTGCAATTATCAGGCAGGGAATTTAAAATAACTCTTGTTAATAGGTTAAGGGCTCTTGTGGCAAAAGTAAACAACACACAAAAGCAGATGGGTAACATAACCAAGGAGATGGAAACTAAGAAAGTATCCAAAAGAAATGCTGAAATTCAAAAACAGAAACAAAGAATGCCTTCAATGGACTCATTAGTAGATTAGACAGGCTTGAGAAAGAATCAGCAAGCTTGTAGATATGTTCATATAAACTTCCCAAAGTGAAATGCAAATAGAAGCCTCTACCAATTAGAAGCCTCTACCAATCATCCTCCCTGCAGAAACACCAAATTGAACAACTATTTACCCTAAAAATCACCTTCATAAGAACGAAAAATCAGGTGAGCAATCATAGCACTTTGTTTTAACTTCATATCCCTGAAAGAGGCATTAAAGGGGGTAGAAAAGATGGTCTTTTTTGGGGGGACAGAAACTTACTTTGTTACCCAGGCTGGAGTGCAGTGGCACAATCACACTGTAGCCTCAACTTCCCAGGCTCAAGCGACCCTCCTACCTCAGCTTCCTGAGTAGCTGGGACCATAGGTGCATGCTACTATGCCTGGCTCTTTTTTTTTTTTTTTTGGTAGAGATGAGTAGAGATGAGGGTCTCACCATGTTGCCTAGGCTAGTCTCAAACTCCTGGGCTCAAGCCATCCCCCCACCTTGGCTTCCCAAAGTGCTGGGATTACAGGCACCAGCAACTGTGCCCAGCTAAAAGACAGTCTTGAACTGACAATGTCACCCCTCCTCCATCCCCACCAGTGACTGCATGGCACACAGAGAGATTCTGTGCACTTGGAGAGTGACAGCGCAGTAGTGGCGGAGCTTTGCATTGGAACTCAGTGCTGCCCTGTCACAGCAGAAAGCAATATCAAGTAGAAATTAGTTGGCACCCATGGAGACAGCATTTAGACCAACCCTAGCAAGAGGAGAATTACCCATCCCAGTGGTTGGAAGCTGGGTTCTTGCAAGCCCCACCTCCACATTCTAAAGAGATATGAGGTCCTAAATAAACTTGAAGGCAGTCTAGGCCATGAGGACTACAATTCCTGGGCACATCTTGGTGCTGTGCTGGGCTTGGAACCAGTAGACTTAGGGGGCACAATATCTAGTGAGACGCCAGTGTGGGCAGCCAAGGGAGTGCTTGCATTGCCCTTCCCCCAACTCCAGACAATGTAGCTCACAGCTCCAGGAGAGTCTCCATCCCTCCACGTCAGGAGAGGAGAGGCAAGAGTAAAGAGGACTTTGGCAACTTGGATACTTGTTCAGCCTTAATAGGATAGGGTACCAAGCAGAGTCCTAAGGCCCTCATTCCAGGCTCTACTTCCTGGACATTTCTAGACACACCCCGGGCCAGAAGGGAACTTTTTGTCTTGAGAAGAAGAATGCAGTCTAGCAGTTTACTGTATGACTGCTGACTAAAGAGCCCTTGGCCCTGGATAATCAGCAGCGATACACAGGCAGTTCTTGCTATGAGTCTTGGGGGAGACTTAGAAACATGCCAGCTTCAGGTGTGACCCAGAATGTTCCCAGCTATGGTGCCCATGGGAAGGGACTCCTTATGCTTGAGAAAAGGAGGAGGAAGAGTAGATGAGACCCTGTCTTGTAGCTTAGGCACCAGCTTGTACACAGTGAAGTATAGCACCAAGTGGGCTCTTGGGGTCTCTGATTCCAGGCCTTGGCTCTTGGATGGCATTTCTGGATCTGCCCTGGGCTAGAGGGATTACTGGTCACATCCCAGCGCTTTGGGAAGCCAAGGTGGGAGGATGGCTTGAGCCCAGGAGTTTGAGACTAGCCTGGGCAACATGGTGAGACCCCCATCGCTACCAAAAAAAAAAAAAAAATGAGCCAGGCATGGTAGCATGCACCTATGGTCCCAGCTACTCAGAGGGATTACTCTTAAGGAAGAGTCCCAGGCCTGGCAACATTCACCACAAGCTCACTGAAGAGCCTTTGGGCCTTGAGCAGTAGCCAGGTAGTACACAACACCAGTCTGGTGTGGTGGTGGCCATGGATAGAGATTCCTGTGCTTGTGGAAAGGGGAGAAAAATGTGGGAGGGACTTTGTCTTGTGGCTTGGGTGCCACAAGACAGTATGGGTGCCAGCTCAGCCACAGTTGAATAGAGTACCAGTTAGACTCCTAGGGTGTCCAATGACAGGCTCTACCTCCCAGACAGTGTTTCTGAACCTGACAGGCATTCAGGGGAACTTGCTGAGGGGAAGGACACAAACCTAGCTAGTTTCACCACCTGCTGATTGTAGAGCCCTGTGACCTTGAGTAAACATAGGCAATAGCCAGGCAATGGTTGCCATGGCTATGGGTGAGACCCAGTGCTGTGCTAGCTTCAGATCTGACCCAGCGCAGGCCACAGCGCATGTGGCACCCTCCCTTAGCTTAAGGCAGCTTAGCACAGAGAAAGACTCCATATGTTTGGGAGAAAGAAAGGGAAAAGAATAAGATTCCCTGCTTAGTGATCCAGAGAATGATTGTGAATCATATAAAAGACTACCAGTGTGGAACCTCTATGAGTCTGCAAGACCCACAGCATTACTAAGCTTCGGGTACCACTTTGTTACTGGTGGCAAATTTGTATGGGTCTACAGCAACCTCAATTCTTGCCTCCTCAGAAGAAAGAATTTGACTGAAGAGCATAAGGCAGAAGGATAGACTGAGGCAAGTTTTAGAGCAGTAGTGAAAGTTTATTAAAAAGTTTTAGAGCAGGCCGGGCGCGGTGGCTCAAGCCTGTAATCCCAGCACTTTGGGAGGCCGAGATGGGCGGATCACGAGGTCAGGAGATCGAGACCATCCTGGCGAACACGGTGAAACCCTGTCTCTACTAAAAAATACAAAAAACTAGCCGGGCGAGGCGGCGGGCGCCTGTAGTCCCCGCTACTCCGGAGGCTGAGGCAGGAGAATGGCGTACACCCGGGGGGCGGAGCTTGCAGTGAGCTGAGATCCGGCCACTGCACTCCAGCCCGGGCGACAGAGCCAGACTCCGTCTCAAAAAAAAAAAAAAAAAAGTTTTAGAGCTGGAATGTAAAGAAAGTAAAGTACACTTGGAAAAGGGCCAAGAGGGCAACTTGAAAAAACAAGTGCATCATTTGACCTTTTGACTTGGGGTTTTATATGTTGGCATACTTCCGGGGTCTGCATCTCTTCTCCCTTGATTCTTCTCTTGGGATGAGCTGTCTGTATGTGGAGTGGTCTGCTAGCACTTGGTAGGTAAGCATGCACAATGTGTTTACTGGAGTTGTACGCATTCTCACTTGAGTCATCCTTCCCTTACCAGCTGAATATTTCTGGAAGGTCATATACCAGTTAAACTCTGCCATTTTGCCTCTCTCTGTACATGTTTGAGCCTACTTGCCCAACTCCTAGGATCTTATTGGGAAGCTGCTGATCACCAGTTTCAGGTGTTTCAGATTATTAGAAGACTGCCTTTCTCTGGTGCTGGCTGTGACCAATTATTATTTTAGAGAGACAGTTAACAACCACCTGATCATCACCTGGTGGTTGCCTGACATTCTGGGTGTGTGTGTAGTGGGTGGTTGGGGGAGCCCTCTTCTGCTCTGCTCATGTTAGACTAGCTACCTACTGTAACACCCTAATACAGGTATAAGTGCCGTGACAAAAAACTTCTATCACAACACCCAAGTCCTTTTGAATACCTGGGAAGCCTTAAAAGAAGGATGGGTATAAAGAAGCCCAGACTGCAAAGACCACAATAAATACCTAACTCTTCAATGCCCAGGCATCAATGAACTGGATAGCATCTAGACTATCCAGGAAAACATTACCTCAACAAACAAATTAAATAAGGCCCCAGGGACCAATCCTGGAGAGATAGAAATATGTGATATTTCCAACAGAGAATTAAAACTAGCTGTTTTGAGGAAATTCAACAAAATTCAAGATAACAGAGAAGGAATTCAGAATCTTATCAGATCAACTTAAGAAAGAGATTGAAATAATTTAAAAAATCAAGCAGAAATTCTGGAGCTGAAAAATGCAATTGACATACTAAAGAACGCATTAGTGTCAAAACAGTAGAACTGATAAAGCAGAAGGAAGAATTAGTGAGCTTAAAGTCAGGCTATTTGAAAATAGAGGAGGAAAAAGAATAGAAAACAATGAAACATGCCTACAAGATCTAGAAATAGCCTCAAAAGTGGGAAATCTAAGAGTTATTGGCCTTAAAGAGGAAGTAGGAAGAGAGATAGGGATAGAAAGTTTATTCAAAGGGATAGTAACAGAGAACTACCCAAACCTAGAGAAAGATATCAATTTTCAAGTAGAGGAAGGTTTTAAAACACCAAGCAGTCTTGATGCAAAGAAGACTACCTCAAGATATTTAAAAATTAAACTCCCAAAGGTCAAGAATAAAGAAAGGATCCTGAAGGCAGCAAGAGAAAAGAAACAAGTAACATGCCATGGAGCTCCAATTCACCCGGCAGCAGACTTTTCAGTGGAAACCTTATAAGCCAGGAGAGAGTAGCATAACATATTTGACATATTTAAAGTGCTGAAGGAAAAAAATACTTTTATCCTATAGTTGTATATTCAGTGGAAGTATCCTTAACAGCCTGAGAAATAAAGACTTTCAGAGACAAACAAAAGCTGAGGGATTTCATCAACACCAGACCTGTCCTACAAGAAATGCTAAAGAGAGCACTTCAACCTGAAAGAAAAGGACATTAATGAAATGCAATAAGAAATCATCTGAAAGTACAAAACTAACTAATAGTAGTAAGTACACAGAAAAACACAGAATAGTATATAACACTGTAATTGTGGTATGTACACTACTCATGTATGAACCAATCAAAATGAACAATTACAACGTTTCAAGACGAAGTATAATAAAATATAAGTAAAAAGAACAAAAAGTTAAAGAGTGGGAGGATGAAGTTAAATCATAGAGTTTTTATGTTTTTTCTTTCTGCTTGTTTACGGAATCAGTGTTAATTTGTCATCAAACTACTCATGTATGAACCAATCAAAATAATAATTACAGCTTTTCAAGACACAGTACAATAAAATATAATTAGAAAGAACAAAATGTTAAAAAGTGGGAGGATGAAGTTAAACCATAGAGCTTTTATTAGTTTTTTCTTTTTACTTGTTTGTGTAATCAGTTGTTAATTTGTCATCAGTTTAAAATAATCGTTTAAAAATATCATTTGCAAGTGTCATAATAACCTCAAATCAAAAAAATACAATGGATACACACATACAAAAACAAGAAATTTAAAAAGCAAGAAATTGGCTGGGAGCTGTGGCTCATGCCTGTAATCCCAGCACTTTGGGAGACTGAGGCGGGTGGATCACAAGGTCGGGAGATCAAGACTACGGTGAAACCCCATCTCTACTAAAAAACACAAAAAATTAGCCGGGCGCAGTGGCGGACGCCTGTAGTTCCAACTACTGGAGAGGCTGAGGCAGGAGAATGGCGTGAACCTGGGAGGCGGAACTTGCAGTGAGCCAAGATCGCGCCACTGCACTCCAGCCTGGGCGACAGAGTGAGGCTCCATCTCAAAAAAAAAGAAAAGCCAGAAATTAAAACATACCACCCAAGAAAATCACCTTCACTAAAATGAAGACTGGAGAAAAGGAAGAGAATGCCACAAAACAACAGAAAAAAAATAACAAAATATCAGAAATATACTTAATTTTCAATAGTTAACATAGAAAGTAAAAAGTGAACTAAATTCTCCAGTAATAAGACAGAGTGGCTGAATGAACTTTGAAAATTAGGCCCAATGATCTAGTGCCTACAAGAAGCACACTTCACCCATAAAGACACATGAACTGAAAACAAAATAATGGAAAAAGATATTCCATGTAAATAAAAACAAAGAAGAGCAGGAGTAGCTCTACTCATATCAAACAAAATAGATTTCAAGACAAAAACTATAAAAGTTGACAAAGTCATTATACAATAATAAAGGGGTCAATTCAGCAAAAGAATATCATAGTTGTAAATATACATGTACCCAACACTGGAACACACAGATATATAAAGCAAACATTATTAAAGCTAAAGAGAGATATAGACCCCCAATACAATAATAGTTGGAGACTTTAACACCCCACATGAAGCACTGGACAGATCATCCAGACAGAATATGAGCAAAGAAACACTGATTTAATCTGTAGTATAAACCAAACGGATCCCATAAATGTTTACAGTACATTTCAACCAACATCTTCAGAATACACACTCTCCCCCTCAGCATATGGATCATTCTCAAGGGTAGACCATATGTTAGGCCAAAAAAAAAAGGTCTTTAAAAAATTCCAAAAACTTGAAATTATCTCAATTATGTTCTTGGACCACAAAGGAATAAAACTAGTAATTAATAAAAAGAGGAATTTGGAAACTATACAAACATTGAAATTAAACAATATGCTCCTAAATGGCCAGTAGCTCAGTGAAGAAATTCAGAAAGAAATTAAATATTTCTTGAAACAAATGAAAATGGGGATACAACATAGCAAAGCCTATGAGATATAGCAAAAGCAATACTAACAGGAAACTTTACAGCAAAAAGCACCTACATTAAAAAAGTAGAAAAACTTCATTCAAATAAACAACCTAATAATGCATCTTAAAGAACTAGAAAAGCAAGAGCAAACCAAACCCAAAGTTAGTAGAAGAAAATAAATAATAAAGACTGGAGCAGAAATAAATGACATTGAAACAAAAAATATGAAAGATCAATAAAATGTTGCTATTTTTCAAAAGACGAACAAAATTGACAAAATTTTAGTTAGACTAAGAAAGAGTAAAAATTAAAATGAAATCAGGGATGAAAAAGGAGACATTACAACTTGTATTAATCCATTCTCATGCTGCTATGAAGAAATACCTGAGACTGGATCATTTATAAAGAAAATAAGTTTAATTGACTCACAGTTCTACATGACTGGGGAGGCCTCAGGAAACTTATAATCAGGTCAGAATGCATCTCTTTACAGGGTGGCAGAAGAGAGAATCAGTGCAACCTGGGGGAAAGATCAGATACTTATAAAACCACCAGATATCATGAGAACTCACTCACTATCATAGAATAGCATGAGGGAACTGCCCCCATGATCTAATCATCACCTACGAAATTCCTTCCCCAACACATGGGGATTATAATTCAGATTACAATTCAAGATGAGATTTAGGTGGGGACAGAGCCAGGTCATATTATTGTGCCTCTTACCCCTCCCGAATCCTATCTTTCTCACATTTTAAAACATAATTATGTCTTTTCAAAAGTTCTTCAAAATCTAAACTCATTTCAGCATTAACCCAGAAGACTAAATCTACAGTTTTATCTAAGACAAGGCAATTCCCTCCCACTTATCAGCCTGTGATAAGTTAGTTAGTTATTTCCAAGATATAATGGGGATACAGGCATTGGATGGATGCACCCATTCCAAATGGGAGAAATTGGCCAAAACAAAGGGGCTACAGGCCCCATGCAAGTCTGATATCCAATAAGATAGTCATTAAACTTTAAAGTTCCCAAATGATCCTTTGACTGCATGTCTCATCCAGGACATACTGATGCAAGAGGTGAGCTCCCACAGCCTTAGGAAGCTCTGTCCTTGTGGCTTTGCAGGGTAAAGACCCCTGCCACCACCCCTTGGCTGCTTTCATGAGTGGCACTGAGTGCCTGAAGCTTTTCCAGGCACACAGTGAAAGCTGTCAGTGAATCTATCATTCTGCGGTTTGGAGGACAGTGGCTCGCTTCTCACATTTCCACCACCTAGTGCCCCAGTGAGGACTCTGTGAGGGCTCCAACCCCACCTTTCCCTTCTACATTGCCCTAGCAGAGGTTCTCCATGAGGGCTCACCCCTGCAGCAGACTTCTGCCCAGACATCCAGGCATTTCCATACATCCTCTGAACTCTAGGAGGAGGTTCCCAAACCTCAATTCTTGACTTCTGTGCACCTGCAGGCCCAACACCATGTGTAAGCCGCCAAGGCTTGGAGCTTGCACCCTCTGAAGCAACAGCCCAAGCTGTATATTGGCCCATTTTAGCCACAGCTGTAGCTGAAGCAGATAGGGTGCAGGGCACCATGTCCTGAAGCTGCATAGAGTAGTGGGGCCCAGGTCAGGCCCACAAAACAATTTTTTTTTAATGGATCAAGATCATTTGTTATTGCACATTTGCTTATATGTCTGCTGCTTTTGGGTAGAGCTAAACCTGAAATATTGAGTTAGTTTCCATCATTTTACATCAACTAAATTATAGCAGTGAATTGTTTATGTGTCTCCCAGGCTTATCTTCCAGAAACTAGAACATTAGCCTTTCCAATTTATCTAGGTACTGAAGCACAAATTTCACATATGTTTTTGAAAAGTTTAAACACTCAGAAGCAAACCAAACAACATCCTATAAAGAAAACAATTTTTATGTCTAGATATACAACCAAGGTTCAGAGAACTTCTGATTATGCAGTATTGTAAAGGTAATGATAATCCAGCCCTCTTCCAAGCTATTTAATTCCTGTATGTGTAATTAAGCATTTATTTTCAGAAATTTTAACACTTGCAGAAATTGATTCTCTCAAAATTAGGTGTTTTTAAGATCCTCCATCCCACCAAAAATAAACGACCCACAATGACTCCAAATGTTGTTTAAAAAATAGTTATTATCTTGGGACTAAATTGTTCAGAATAATCAGTATTCTTATTCCCTTTCCACTACACGTACTCCCTGAACAGCCAAGAGAGAATGAAGCTCCACAAGACTCTGGATCAATTCCTTGACATGTACAGGTATGATTTTCATTGAGGGTGCATCTTCGGTCAGTAGGATGCCCATTGTATGACTTTAGATTCTCTGTGAGCTCCCACAAAACAATTTTTGCCTCCTAATTCTACAGGTCTGTAATGGGAAGGGCTGGCATGAAGGTCTCTGACATGCCCCGGAGATATTTTCCCCATTGTCTTAGTGATGAACAATTGACTCCTCATTACTCATACAAATTTCTGCAGCCAGCTTGAATTTTGCCCCAGAAAATGGGTTTTTCTTTTCAACTGTATCATTAGGCTGAAAATTTTCCAAACTTTTATGCTGTTTCACCACTTGAATGCTTTGCTGCTTAGAAATTTCTTCCACCAGATACCTTAAATCATCTCTCTCACCTTCAAAGTTCCACAGATCTCTAGGGCAGGGGCAATAAATCTCCAGTCTTTTTGCTAAAGCATAGCAAGAGTGACTTTTACTCCATTTCCCAACAAGTTCCTCATCTCTCTCTGAGACCACTTCAGCCTGTACTTCATTGTCCATATCATTATCAGCATTTTGGTCAAAACTGTTTCACAAGTCTCTAGGAAGTTCCAAACTTTCCCACAGTCTTTCTGTCTTCTGAGCCCTCCAAGTTTCTAGGAAGTTGCAAACGTGCCCAGATTTTTCTGTCTTCTTCTGAACCCTGTATACTGTTCCAACCTCTGCCTATTATCTAGTTGTAAAGTTACTTCCATATTTTTGGGTATCTTTATGGCAGCACTCTATTCTCTGCCGTACCAATTTACTGTATTAGTCCATTATCATGCTGTTATGAAGAAATACCTGAGACCAGGTAATTTGTAAAGAAAAGAGGTTTAATTGACTCACAGTTTTGCATGACGTGGAGGCCTCAGGAAACTTACAAACATGGTGGAAGGCACCTCCTCACAGGGCAACAAGAGAGAGAATTAGTGAAAACAGGTGAAATGCCAGATGCTTATAAAACCACCAGATCTTGTGAGAACTCACTCAATATCATGAGAACACCATGGGGAACTACCCCATGATCTAATCACCTCCTACGAGGTGTGATCCAAACATATGTGGATTACAATTTGGATTACAATTCAAGATGAAGTTTGGATGGAATAGAGAGCCAGATCATATTACAACTGATACCACAGAAATTAAAAGGATCACTAGAGGCTAGTAGGAGCAACTATATGCCAGAAAATTGGAAAACTTAAAAGAAATGAATAAATTATTAGACACATACAACCTACCAAGATTGAACCATGAATAAGTCTAAAGCCCAAACAGACTAATAACAAGTAATGAGATCAAAGCCATAATAAAGTTTCCCAGCAAAGAAAAGCCCAGGACCTGATGGCAACACTGCAGAATTTTACCAAGCATTTAAAGGAGAACTAGTACCAATCCTTTTCCATCTATTCTGAAAAATAAGGAAGATAGAAAACTTCCAAATTCATTTACAGGGCCAGTATTATCCTGACACCAAAACCAGACAAACACAAAGATAGAAAGAAAAATGCATGCCAATATCCCTGATGAACACTGATGTGACAATTCTTACCAAAATACTAGCAAACTGAATGCAACAGCACATTAAAAAGTCATCCATCATGACCAAGTGAGATTTACCCAGATATGCAAGGATAGTTCAACATATACAAATCAATCAATGTGATATATCAACAGAACAAAGGACAAAAACCATATGATCATTTCAATTGATGCTGAAAAACATTTGATAAAACTCAGCATCCGTTCATGATAAAATCCTGAAAAAACTGGGTACAAAAAAATACTTCAACACAATAAAACCCATATAAGACAGAGTCCAGCCATAATCATACTGAATGGGGAAAAACTGAAAGCCTTTCTGCAATATCTGGAAGATGACAAAGAAGCCCACCTTTACTACTCTCATTCAACATAGTACTGGAAATCCTAGCTAGATCAATCAGACCAGGAAAAGGACATCCAAACAGAAAAGAAGTAAAATTGTCTTTGTTTGCAGATAATATAATCCTATATTTGGAAAAACCTAAAGACTCTCTCAAAAAACTATTAGAACTGATCAACAAATTCAGTAAAGCTTCAGGACACAAAATCAACATACAAAAATCAACAGCATTTCTACACGCCAAGAGTGAACAATATGAAAAAGGAGTCAAGAAAGTAATCCTACAATAGCTACAAATAAAATAAAATACCTAGATATTAACTTTACCAAAGGAGTGAAAGATATCTACAATGAAAACTATAAAACATTGATGCAAGAAATAAGAGGACAGCAAAAACTGGAAAGATATTCCATGTTAGTGGATTAGAAGAATCAATATTGTTAAAATGTCCATACTGCCCAAAGCAATCTACAGATTCAATGCAATCTTTATCAAAATGCCAATGATATTACTCACAGAAATAGGGAAAACTATCCTAAAGTTTATATGGAATATGGAACCACAAAAGACCCAGAATAGCCAAAGCTATTCTGAACAAAAAGAACAAGCTGGAGGAATTACATTACTTGACTTCAAATTATAGTTCAGTGCTATAGCAACCAAAACAGTATGGTACTGCCATATAAACAGACACATAGACCAATAGAACAGAATAAAGAACCCAGAGATAAATCCATACATCTACAGTAACCTCAAAGGTGCCAGGAACATATGTTGGGTAAAAGACAGTCTCTTTAATAAATGGTGCTGGAGAAACTGGATATTCATATGCAGAAGAATAGACCTCTGTCTCTTGCCGTATACAAAGATGAAATCAAAATGTATTAAAGACTTAAACCTAAGACCTCAAACTATGAAACTACTACAAGAAAATATTTAAGAAACTCTCCAGGACATTGGAGTGGGCAAAGATTTCTTCAGTAATACCCAACAAGCACAGGCAACCAAAGCAAAAAAGGAAAATGGGATCACATCAAATTAAAAAGCTTCTGCACAGCAAAGGAAGCAATCAACAAAATGAAGAGATAACCAACAGAATGGGGGAAATTATTTGCCATATAAGGAGCTCAAGCAACTCTACAGGAAAAAACCTAATAATCCAATTTTTAAATTGGCAAAAGATCTGAATGACATTTCTCAAAAGAAGATATACAATTGGCAAATACATACATGAAAAGGTGCTCAACATCATTGATTATCAGAACTACAAATGAGATATTATCTATATGATAGCAAACAAAACTACAATGAGATGTCATCTCACTCCGGTTAAAATGACTTTTATCCAAAAGACAGGCAGTAACAAATGCTGGTGAGAATGCTGGTGAGAATGTGTACAAAAGGAAACCTCATTTGAGAATGTAAATTAGTACAACCACTATAAAGAACAGTTTGAAGTTTCCTCAAAAAACTAAAACTAGAACTACCATATGATCCAGCAATTCCACAGCTAGTTATACACCCAAAAGAAAGGAAATCATCAAATAGATAACTGTGCAAGTAATAATACTAAGAATGTATTGAGCTGTTATAATATATGGGTAAGTAGAATGCATGACAGATATGTTATGAGACAGGGAAGGGGAATTGACAATACTCTAGGATGAGGTATCTTCACTGCCCATGAAGCAGCATAGTGTTATTTGAAAGTCGACTTACTAGTTTATATAAATTATACATTTGTATTGAAAACTCTAGAGCAAGCACTGAAAAATTTTTAAAAGACGTAAAATTGATCCACTAAGAGAAGAGACAAAATAGAATCACAAAAAATGCTCAATTAAAACCAGAAAAGGTGGAAAAAGAAGGAAAGTACTAGGGCCAAATGGTTTCACTGGTGAAGTCTAGCAAACATTCAATAAATTAATTCTCTAAAATCTCTTCAAAAAACAAAAGCAGAAGGAACACTTTCTAAATCATTCTATGAGGCCACCATTTCCTTATGAACAAAATCAGATAAAGATATTACAGGAAGGGAAAATTATAGATTTATATTTTAAAATATTAGATATAATATTTTATATAAAATCCAATGATAAATAAGAAGAATGATAAACCATGACTAAAATGAGATTTATTACATGTATGCAAAGGCTGGTTCAACATTCAAAAACCAAATAAGTTAATCTACATCAACAGGCTACCGAAGAAAAAACATGCAATCGTATCAATTGATGCAGGAAAGCATTTGACAAAATCCAACATTCATTCAATCCAACACCATATAAAAGGTCTCAGCACAACAGGAATAGTGGGGAATCTCCCCAACTTGATAAGGAACATCTACAAAGAATCTTCAGCAAACATATCACACTTAATGATGAGAACCCGAATGTTTCCACCCCTAAGATTGGGGAAAATGTAAGCATGTTCCTTCTCTCCATTCCTATTCAACATCATACTGGAAGACCCAGCTAGGGCAAACAAGACAAGAGAATAAAAGGTATACAGATTGGGAAGGAAAAAGTAAAATTGTTCATAAATGAACAGTTTACGAACTATTGTCTATTTATAAAATTACACATGAACTACAACAGTAACAACAAAAACCTCCAGGAACTAATAAGCAAGGTTGAAGAATGTAAGATTAATATACAAAAGTCAACTATTTTCCTATCTATCAACATGAAAAATTGATATTTCAAATTAAAAACACAATACCATTTATAGCACCCCCCAAAATTATATATTTAAGTATAAATCTAACAAAATATGTAGGGGATCTATTTGCAGAAAACCATAAAACTCTAATGAAAGAAATAAAGGAAAATCAAATTACTATATTTAAACTATTCTCCATTAAGGAAATGAATATAGTGCTAGAATGTGAAAGAAACTAATTAAAATCAGTGTGACTTTTTTCATTAAAAGTAATGGTAAAACCCACAGTTACTTTTGCACCGACCTAATAGTTGAGCATCTATTGTATTCCATATATTACAAAAATCCCACCTGTATAGTTGAGGAAAGTAAAGCTCCGAAAAGAGTTGCAAGTGATGGAAATAACTTTATGATAAAATATTATCTAGCCCAATTAACAATCAATCATCTTCCTGAATAATAATAATGTAGGCATGTTATAACATTAAATAAAAAGTTTAAGGAGCAATATTCAAATCTCTGTGTACCATATGAACCCAATTTTATTGAGTTATAAAAATTGTAAACATCAACTTGGAGATATTCTGTGAAAAATGTATTAAAACATCAATATGTGAATCAACTGGAATGCTCATATGTTGCTAGTGAGAGTGTAATTGGTACAGCCACATTGATAAACTGTTTGAAAATATCTATAAAATTTACAAATATGCATACCATAAAATATGGCAATCCCAATCCTAGGTATTTACCTAACAGGCATACATTCTGTTCAGCAAAAGGTATACACAGTAATGTTTACAGAAATCTTATCCTTAATATCCCTTTAAGGGATGTAGATAACTCAATGATCATTCACCGTAGAATGGGTAAATAAATTGTGCCATGTTCATACAATGAAAACCTACAAAAAGATAGAGTGAACTACAACTACACGCAATATGAATAAATCTTGCAAAGGTATTTTTGAGCTAAAGAAACCATACATAAGATAAACAATTCCATGTGATTTCACATACATATATAAATACATTTATTTATTTATATATTATATGTAGAGATAATTCAAAATAGACAAAATTAAGCTCAGGTGTTACTGGTTACAGTGCTTACTGCCTAGAAGGAAGCATGAAATATCCTTCTGGAGTGATAGCAATGTTCTGTTTCATGATATCGGTGTTCACTTTAAAAATTTATCGAGTTGCACAACTATGATTTTTCACTTTCTATAGTATTCTATTCTTCAATTACTAAAAATATTAATAGTAGTTAGATGATGAGAAAGAAATTTTCCTTTGATTCATTGTATTTTCCTGTATTTTCTAATTATTTATGATAAGCATTCCCTTTTTAGGAACTTTATTGAAACATAACTTACATAGAAAAAATCAACTCATTTTAAGGGTACAATTTAATGAAGTCCAACAAATGTATAAAACTGTGTAACTACCACTGCACTCAAGATACAGAACACGTCCATCTCTCAAAAATTCCCTAGTGTTCTTTTGCATGCATTCCTCTGCCAAACTCTAGTCTGATCTCTGATCTGCTTTCTGTTGCTACAGTTTTTCCTTTTCTAAAATTCTGTATAAATGAAATCATACAGCATGAAGTTTTTGTGTCTGGTTTCTTTCACTTAGCATGATGTTTTTAACATCATGTTGTTGCATGTATCAGTAGTTCTTTCCTTTCTATTGCTAAGTAGGATTCCATTGTAAAAATATAGCATATTTATGTATTCAGTAGCTAATGGACATTTGGGTTGTTCTCTTTTTTTCTTTTCTTTCCTTTGATATTGTGAATAAAGCTTCTAGGAGCATTTGGATACATTTCTCTTTCTTTTGGACAGATAACTAGGAGTAGAATTTCTCAGCTTTGTGGTAAGCATATATTTAATGTTATAAGAAATTGTCAAGCTGTCTTCCAAAATGGCTGTAACATTTTGTATTTCTCCCAGCAATGTATGAGAGCTCCAGTTACTCCACCTTCTTGTCAACACTTAGTATTATTGGTCATTTTCATTTTATATAGTAGTATCTCATAGTGATTTAATTTGCATCATCCGCATGGCTATTGGTGTCATTTGTGTACCTTTTTAGTGAAGAATCTGATAAAATATTTTGGCTACATTTTTATTGTGTTGTTTAGTTACCTATAGTTCAGTTGTAAGAACTCTTTACATATTCGTATCAAGATATTTGTATATTTATCAGACATGTGATTTGTCTTTTCATCTCCTTAATGATATCTTTCAAAAAGCAGAAGTTTTTCATTTTGATTTTTTTTCCTTTCTGATCTGTGTTTTTCATAAAATGTTACCCTGATAGAAAAAACATGTTGTATAAAAAGGAGTTGATAATGACTAAAAGAGTAAAGAGACATAATTTTTATGACTCTGAAGCTATCTAAATCCAGAAATTTAAACTATTTGCAAAACTATAGTGGGCTGCTTGGATGTATAGCAGTATGAAGGTGAAGTAGGTTGCACAACCTTGATTACAATGCATGAATAATAAAGTATTTGGTTTAAGGTAGAAGAGAAAAGAAAAATATCAATTCTATATAGAAGTTACTGTCTTAAGATTACACTGAAAAGTAAAGCCAAACATGCCTACCTTTGCTCAAATCCTCCTTCAAAATAAAGGCTCTATTAGAGGGAATCAGCTCTAATAAATTACGAAGAGTCAAGAGAGAAAAATTCTTTTTTGTAAAGAAAATAGTAGGAAAAATAACAGAAAGAAGACTCTGGAAAATGACTTAGCTAAAATATTAAGCCATATTCTAGTCAGGAAAAACAGAAAAGGGTATAATATTAAAGTGAAAACACAAATTCATTTCTAGAACACCACCAAGTTAGGACTGTATGTGGAACAGCCAAATCACCTAACTACTGTTAGAGGAAGGAGCCGTTTGAGAATGGACTTTTCTAATTATGAGTTGTATTTTTAATATCCCATATCAGTCAGTGAGGTAATATTTAATATCCTCTCAAAATATGCGTAGACAAGGCAACTATGCCTTTCATTGCTTTTAATTCATGTTGTAAAACCCAAGAAAATATAATTTTTAAAACCTTAAAACATTAGTAGGATTTACAGCTGAATTAAAAATAAAATGAGAAGCTTATCTGTTTTCCTAGTATTCCTTGCATTTGCAAAAACACCCTATTCAATCACAAGCACAAAACCAATTGCCAAAGTTTAAAGATAGACAACATTTAAAATGCGCTCTGCCTCAAAATTGTAACTTCAATTTAAAAATGTGGTATTTTTCCCCCTTTGCTAGGCAACTACATAAGAATAATTTATTCATCTCTAGGAAAAAAATCGATAGGTTTAATGCATATTGTAATATTATTTCTATAGAAAGAGTAGATGGTAAAACAAAATGTTACACAAAATCATCATTTGATACTTGCAATATAATTTTGATACAGATAGGGAATGCATTTTTAAAGATGCTTTTTCAACATATTGAGAGGTTTTTTTTAAGATGGAAATGCTTTCCTAAATTAGGATTTCTTTTTAATTCTTCAGGATACTAAAGAAACAAGGGAACAGCTTGCCTTTGATAAGAATCTATCTTTTAAATGAGACAGAGCTCCAATTTTCCTAGCTAACTAGATTAGAGTAATCCTAAATAATTTAGCCTCCATTTACAGTGTGGGAAAGTTCATTATATGTGCACTCCTAGCATCTTCTCTCCTTAAACTCCTTTTGATCAATTAATACACACTTCTAAGTAAGAAATGTACAAAATCTCTATAGACTATTTTACTGGTTATTTTTCTTCATCATTTTATTCATGTCTTTATGCTAAAACGTGAACTACAATTTGTTGAGGCCTAAAATGTAAGCTCCTCACTATCATATAAACTACTCACTATCATATAAGCTCCTCAATAGTGTGTCAGTTTCCCACTACATATAAACTCCTTACTATTATAGAATGTAAGCTTCTTGAGGGTAGCAATTTTTTAAATTTTTTCTTGTTTACCACTATAACTCCAGTATCTAGAACAAAACATGGAACACAGTAGACATATTCAACAAAAAAGTATTGCTCTCTGCTTGGTATATACCAGCAGTGTATTAGTAACTTTAATGCATTAATACACTAATATCTATAAAAACATGAAAACAGATATTATTCCTTTTTTCAGATGAAAAACTGATTCTCAAAGAAAAAGGTCCTTTCCCCAAATCTTTTAACTGTTAAGTAGTGTTAGTTTATCCAAATCCAGGCTTTATGAACTCCCAAACATGGTCCTGACATCTGGGTTATATAAACAAACAAACATGGCACTCACCTGTGGTCCTAGCTACTCAGGAGGCTGATGTGGGAGGATCACTTGAGGCCAGAAGGTCAAGGGCTGCAGTTTGCTATGTTTGTGCCTATGAATAGCCACTGCACTCCAGGCTGGGCAATATAACAAGATCTCATCTCAACTGTATCTCAGAGACACATTTTGTTGATCCTTCTTTCCATACACACCAGGTAGGAATTGTTTTCCTACATATTTATGACTTCATACTCTGATTCCTTTTCCAATGACAACAATCTTCTAATATCATTTTATAAAGAGAGAATAAAATGGTAATTTAGCCTTATCTCTAGTACCATTGACTTAATTTTTTATTGTTGATAATTGATTTCTTTGAAATTTACATCTTAGTATTTTTTCATATATGTTTAAGTTTTGGTCAAATTGGTAAATTCTGTGTGATAAGAGTGCAATAAAAGACCACAAATTCTTTGAAGTAACTCCCATCAAGCAGTGGTGTCTCTAGTTCTTGAATCTGGATTGATCTTGTGGCTTTCTTTGAGCAGTAAAATGCAAAAGTGACATTGTGTGAGCTATGAGCCTACTCTTCAAGAGACCTTGCTTATGCTTTCATCCTGTGAATGTAAATCGCCCTGTGCAGCATCATGAAGGACTCAAGACTATGGAGAGAGAAGAAAAACGCACCAGCCACCCCAGCTAAGACCCCAGACTTAATGTGTGAGCCTCAGCAAGTACCATGTGAAGCAAAATGAGCCATCTTAGAAGAGCCTAGGCCTAACTACTGACCATGGAATAATGATTTTTGTTTTAAGCCAGCAGGTTTTAGGCGGATTTGTTTTGCAACAGTAAATAACTTATACATTCTCTCTAAAGTTTCTTTCATATATAGCTACTATAAGTATAATAAGTATTTGAAAAATACTACATATCTGCCCAGGAATTGTGAAAAATTCTTTTTCCCCAGCTTTATTGAGTCATAATTCACAAATAAAAATTGTATATGTTTAAGGTATATAATGTGACATTTGACATATTTGTATATGTTGTGAAATGATTACCACAATGAAGTTAAACACCATATCCAATATCTCACATAGTTACGATTTGTGCATTTGTAGTAAGAACATTTAAAATTACTTTCATAGCAAATTTCAAGGATGCAATTCTGTATTATCAATTATAGTCACTATGCTGTACATTAGGTCTCCAGAATTCATTCATCTTGCATCACTGAAATTTCTTACCCTTTGATCAGCATTCCCTCATTTCCTCTAACTCCAACTCTTGGAACCATTACTCTACCCTCTGCTTCCATATATTTGGCTTCATTATAATTTGTATAGAAGTAAAAGCAAAGCAGGGCTTGTCTTTCTGTCTAGCTTATTTCACTTGGCATAATGTCCTTCAGGTTCATCCATGTTGTCACAAATGATAGAATTTTCTTCTTTTTTAAGGCAGTATTCTATTGTGATATATATATTACATATGTCATATATATGTATATCATATATCACATATATACTCTCCACATTTTTTATCCATTCATTCATTAGTGGACACTTAAGTTGATTTCATATCTTGGCTATTGTGAATAGTGCTGCAATGAACATGGAGTATAGATATATCTTCAAGATACTCAAATCATTTTCTTTGGATATACACCCAGTGACAGGATTGGTGAATCATATGGTATTTCTAGTTTTAAGTTTTGAGGAAATGCAATACTATTTTCTATAATGTTTGTACCAATTTACATTCCCATCTACAGTGTACAAGGGCTCCCTTTACTTTACATTCTTGCCAATGCTTATTTTCTCTTGTATTTTTTATGAAAGCCATCCTAACAGATGTGAGGTGAATCATTGTGGTTTACAGTTGGATTTCCCTGATGATTAGTGGTGTTGAACATTTCTTTAGATACCTGTTGCCTATTGGGCGTTTTCATTTGAGAAATGTCTAGTCATATTCCTTGTACATTTTTTAATTGAGTAATTTTCTTGCCATTGAGTTGTTTGATTTCCTTATATATTTTGGAGATTAACCCTGTATCAGATGTATGGTTTGCAAATATTTTCTCTAATTCCCTGGGTTGCCTCTTCACTCTACTGCTAGTTTCCTTTCGTGTACAGAAGCTTTTTAGTTTGATACAATTCCATTTGTCTATTTTTACTTTCGTTGCCAGTGCTTTTGGGTTCAAAAATCACTACCAAGTCCAATGTCAAGAAACTTTTTTCTGTTTCCTTCTAGTAGTTTTATAGTTTCAGATCTTACACTTAAGTCTTCAATCCGTTTTGAGTTGACTTTTGTACATGGTGTAAAATAAGGGACCAGTTTGACTCTTCTGCATGTGGATATAGTTTTCCCAACACTATTTATTGAAGAGATTGTCCTCATCCCATTGTATGTTCTTGGTACCGATGTCAAAGATCAATTGGCCATATATGTGGATTTATTTCTGGAATCTGTATTCTGTTTTATATGTCTGTTTTCATGCCAGTATGTTGTGGGAAGTCAGGGACCCCAAATGGAGGGACCAGCTGGAGCTGCGGCAGAGGAACATAAAATGTGAAGATTTCATGGACATTTATCAGTTCCCAAATAATACTCCTATAATTTCCTACACTTGTCTTACTTTAATCTCTTAATCCTGTTATCTTCATAAGCTGAGGATGTATGTCACCTCAGGACCACTATTGTACAAACTGATTGTAAAACATGTGTGTTTGAACAATATGAAATCAGTACACCTTGAAAGAACAGAATAACAGCAATTTTAGGGAACAAGGGAAGAAAACTATAAAGTCTGACTGCCTGCTGGGTCGGGCAGAATAGAACCATATTTTTCTTCCTACAGAGAGCCTATAAATGAACATGCAAGTAGGAGAGATAGCACTAAATTATTTTCCTAGCAAGGGATATAATATTAAGACCCTAGGAAAAGATTGCATTCTTGGGGGAAGGTCTGTAAAGGGCCTCTCTGGGAGTGTCTGTCTTATGTGGTTGAGATAAGGACTGAAATACACCTTGGTCTCCTGCAGTACCCTCAGGCTCACCAGGGTGGGGTTTTTCCCCACCCTGGTGAATTTGAGGTCAGACCAGTTCTCTGCTCTCAAACCTTGTTTTCTGTTATTTAAGGTGTTTATCAAGACAATACATACACAGCTGAACAGAGACCCTCATTAGTAATTCTAATTTTGCCCTTTGCCCTTTGCCTTGTGATCTTTATTGGCCTCAGAAGCATGTGATCTTTGTGACCTACTCCCTGTTCATACACTCCCTCCCTTTTTGGAGTCCTTAATAAAAACCTGCTAGTTTTGCAGCTCAGGTGGGCATCACGGACCGACCAATATGTGAGGTCACCCCCAGAGGCCCAGCTGTAAAATTCCTCTCTTTGTACCCTTTCTCTTTATTTCTCAGACCAGCTGACACTTAGAGAAAATAGAAAGAACCTATGCTGAAATATTGGGGGCATGTTCACCCTATACCAGTATGGTACTGTTTAGATTATAGCTTTGTAGTATATTTTGAGATCACGAAGTGCGATGCCTCCAGTTTTGTTCTTTTTGCTCAAGATTGCTTTCAGGGTCATTTGTGGTTCCATATGAACTTCATGATTTGTTTCTATTTCTGTGAAAAATGCCATTGGAATATTGATACGGATTGCATGGAATCTGTAGATCATTTTGGGTAGAGGAGGCATTTTAACAATATTAATTCTTCCAATTCATGAACATGGACTACCTTTCTATGTATTGTGTTTTCTTCAATTTTTTTATCAGTGTTTTATAGTTTTTAGTCTACAGATCTTTTCCCACTTTGGTTAAATTTATTATTTTATGCTAACATAAATGGGATTGTTTTCTTAATTTCTTTTTCCAATGGCTCACTGTTAGTGTATAGAAATGTAATTTATATGTTGAATTAAGTATCCTGAACTTTACTGAATTCTTTTAATAGTTCTAACCACCTACTGGTGGTATCTTTAGTTTTGTATATGTAAGATCATGTTGTCTACAAATAGACAATTTTACTTCTTCCTTTCTGATTTCATTTTTTTTCTTTTTCCTGCCTAATTACTCTGGCTAGGACTTCCAGTACTATGATGAAGAGAAGAGTAAAGAAAAAACACTTTTGTCTTGTTCCTGATCTTAGAGGAAAGGCTTTCAGCTTTTCATCATTCCATGTGATGTTACCATATACGATCTTGTCATATATGGCCTTTATTACGTTTAGCTACATTATCTCTATATCCAGTTTGTTGAGTTTTTATCATGAAAAGATGTTAAATTTTGTCAAACACTTTTTCTGCATCTACTGAGATAATCATACAATTTTTTATCCTTTATTCTATTAATGTAAAGTATCACATCTATGAGCTTGCATATATTGAACCATCTTTACATCCCAGGGATAAATTCCACTTGATGATGGTATATGATCCTTTTTATGTACTTTTCAATTCAGTTTCCTATTATTGCATTGAAGATTTTTGCATCTATGTTCACCAGGGATTTTGGCCTGTAATTTTCTTTCTTGTAGTATCCTTGCCTGGCTTTGGTGTCAGGATAATGTTGGGTTTGTAAAAGGAGTTTTGAAGTAATTCTCTCTTCAATTCTTTGGAAGAGTTTGAGAATGATTGGTGTTAATTCTTTAAATAATTGGTAGAATTTAGCAGTGAAACCATTGGGTACAAGGCTTTTCTTTGATGAAAGACTTTTTATTATTGATGCTATCTTCTTATCCATTTTTGGTAAGTTCAGATATTCTATTTCTTTATGATGCAAGGATTTATCCATGTCTTTTGGGTAATCCAATTTTTAGTATAAAATTACTTCTAGTGATCTCTTATGATCCTTTGTGTTTCTGCGACATCAGCTATAACGTCTCCTCTTTCATTTTTAATTTTATTTATTTAAACCATCTCCTTTTTTAGTATATCTAAAGGTATGCCAATTTTGTTTATTTTTTCAAACCATCTCAGCTCTGTTGATCTTTTCTACTATTTTTCTAGTCATTATTTCATTTATTTCTGCTAAGGTCTTTATTGTTTTCTTTTTCCACTAAGTTTGAGGTTAGTTCATTCTTCTTTTTCAAGTTTCCTGCAGTATAAAGTTAGGCTATTTATTGAGATCTTTAACTTTTCTTAATGTAGGCAATTATTTCAATAAACTGCCTTCTTAAAACTGCTTTTGCTGCATTTCATAAGATTTGGCATGTTGTGTTTCCATTTTCATTAGTCTGAAGATTTTTTTTATTTCTCTTTTCATTTCTTCTTTGATTCCTTGATTGTTCAGACGCATGTTAATTTTCATGTATTTGTGAATTTTCTTTTTTTTCCTATTATTTATTTCTAGTTTTATATCATTGTGGTTGAAAAAAATGCTTCATATAATTTTAATCATTTAAAATTTTTTAGGATTTGTTTTATTGCCTAACACGTGATCTATCCCGGAGAATGTTTTGTTTGCACTTGAGAAGAATGTGTATTCGGTTGCTATTAGATAGAATGTTCTGTGTATGCCTGATAGGTTCATTTCTTTTACGGTGTCATTCAAATACACTGTTTTCTTATTTTTGGTCTAGGTGAGCTATCCATTGTTGAAAGTTGTGTATTGAAGTCCTGTAACACGATTGTATTTCTGTCTATTTCTCCCTTCAATTTTGGTAATATTTGCTTTAGATCTTTAGGTTTTCTGATGTTGGTAGCATATATATTTATATGCATTTTTTCTTCCTGATGGACTGATCCTTTTATCACTATAAGATGAACTTTTTGTCTATTTTTATCATTAAAGTGTATTTTATCTGATGTAATTATAAGCACTCCTGTTCTCTTGTAGTTACCATTTGCATAAAATATCTTTTTCCATCTCTTCACTTTTAACCTATGTGCCTTTAAATCTAAAATTAGTTACTTATAGGCTGTAGATAAGGAATATTTTATAGTTTTTAAAAATCAGTTCAACAACCCTATGGCTATTAACTGGCGACTTTAATTCATTTATATTTAAAGTAATTTGTTCATTGTTTCCTGACTGTTTTGTACCTACTTCTTTCCTTTTTCCTTTCTTCTTGACTGTGAATTGATGGTTTCATGTAGTAGAATGCATTAATTCCTTTATCTTTTGTGTATCTTCTACAAGTTTTTTCTCTATAATTACCATGAAGCTTACATAAAACATCTTAATAGTTACAGCAGTCTATTTTAAGCTGATAACCACTTAACTTCAATGGCATAAAGAAACTACTTTTTAATTTCTCTTCCTTCAAGATTTTGTTATGACTGTCACAATTTACATGTTTTATATATTATATCTCCATTGACAAATTGTTGCAGTTTTAGTTATTTTAATACTCTTGGCTTTTAACTTTTATACTAGAATTAAAAGTGATATATACACTACCTTTACAGTATTAGAATACTCTGAATTTGACTATATTCTTACCTTTACAGTGAGTTTTATACCCTCATATATTTTCATTTTGTTAATTAGCATCCTTTCATGTTATTTGAAGAAATCCCTTCAACACTTCAGGTAAAACATTTCTCACAAGTAGTAATAAATGCCTTCAGCTTTTATCTGAGAAACTCTTCGTTTCTTAAGAACAGATTTTCCTGGCATAGTATTATTGGTTGGCATTTTTTTCTTTCCACAGTTTGACTATATTATCCCACTATTTCCTGGCCAGCAGAGTTTCTGCTGAGAAAGTCTTATGGGGCTTCCTTGTATGTGATGGTTCAATATTCTCTTGATGCTTTCAAAATTATTTGTCTTTGAATCTTGAGAATTTGATTATAATGTATCTCAGTAGAGATCTCTTTACATTTAATCTATCTAGGGTTCTTTGGAAATCATGGATCTCGCTGTTTATTTCTCTCTCTGGATTTGGGGAGTTTTTTGTCGCTGTTTTTTAAAAAGCTTTCTTCCCCTTTCTTTTTTTCTACTTCTTCTGGGATTCTGAGAAGATACAATTTGTAAATTGACTCACTTGGTGGCTTCCCATAAGTCTCATAGGCTTTCTTCACTCTTTTTCATTATTTTTTCTTCCTGTTTCTCTGACTGGACAATTTTAAATGACCTGTCTTTGAGCTCACTGTTTCTTTCTTCTGCCTATTCCAATATGCTGCTGCTGCAGCTCTCTGTGTAATATTTCAGTTTAGTCATTTTGTTTAGCTCCAGAATATCTGGTTAGTTATGATGGTTTCTATGTCTTTGCTGAATTTCTCATTTTATTCATGTATTGTTTTCCTGATTTCATTTAGTTGTCTGTGTTCCCTTGTAGTTCATTGAACTTCTTAAAGAGATTATATTGAAATATTTGTCAGGCAATTCATATATCTCCATTTCTTAAGGTTGGTTACTGGCACTTTATTTTGTCCCTTTGGTTATGTCATGATCTCTGTGTTCTACAATTAGTGTCTGAATATTTGAGGAAGTAGGCATCTTTTCCAGTCTTTGCAGACTGGCCTGGCAGGGAAAGCTCTTCCTCAGTCATCCCATCAAGAGAGTCTGAGTAAGCTAGCTAGTTGAGTTTGCAAGCAGGCTTGCCTGGTGTATGAGTCATTTCATGGTGGGCCTGGAGCCTAAGTCCATAGGGACAGGCCAGCACTCAGATCGAATAGGGTAGGCATGTCCCCTAAGCCTATTGAAGTGGGCTTCAACACTGGGTCCACTGGAGCCTAGTATCACAGGAGCCAGTCTGGAGCCTGGGGCCATGGGGACTTGCCTGACATTAGGTCAGGCTTGAAGCCTACATCTGTGAAGGCCAGTTTGGCTCTGAGGTATGCCTGGAGCTTGAGGTTGCAGAGGTATACCTGGAGCTTGGGGCTTCAAGGACCAGGCTGATGCTGTGGCAGGTCTGGATCCTGGGTCTGTAGGGACCAACTTGTAACCTGGAACCGTGAGGACCAGCCTGGCACTGAGATGGGTCTAGTGCTGGGGATGCTCATTTCACTCTCCTTCCCCTATGGTGAGGGTATCTCTCCTTGTGCTGCTCTGTGCAGGATTTGAGGAGTGGCACCGATAATGGGAAACTGTCCTTTCTACCATCTTTAGTGTGTATTTTCTTATTTCTGTGTTCTACTCAGGTGGCATTATTAACTGAATTCATTGTGAAGTTGTTTTTATTTATAAATACTTATTCAAATTGATGTTTCTCCAAGAGGATAAGCACTAAAATTCCTATTCTGCCATCTTGCTGATGTCACATGGTTGTTGGCTCATCACAAGTTCATAGTGTAGACAGGTTTCTATGAAGGTACATTCAGGTCCCAGTAACGCATGTCCAAAGCTCTGACACTTCTGATCTAACTGAAGACTTCAACCTCAGGCCAGTAGCAAGATGGTATACAGCCACCTGAATGTTACATACACCCTGACAAATTCTATTTCACACAATTTCCACCAGAAAAAAATTTTTAAACATGTTATAAAATTACATACTGCATCATTACATACTGCATTATTAACACTATTTTTGAGAATATTGATAGAAAACAAATTCTCCAATTATAGTTTATACCATGATCATTAGAAAAATTCTCCACAGACTTATTTCTGGAACCATACCATGCAAATATTGTTTTTGTTCCATTAGACACATAGTTTAGAAGCTGATCAACTTAAATATATTCATATCACATATTCATATTACTTTGGTTACATACTAGTGAGTCACGACATTAATCATGTTGGCAGAGTGATCAATAGGAGTACATCTGGAAGCTATTTGTATGCTAGAATGAGGAAGTGGTAACTTAAATATATGTGAAGTAATTGTCTGAAACATTTAAATATATTCCACTAAACCAAACTAAAATATATATTCCACCCAAATTTCCTTAGAGACACAATGTATGGGGTCACTCCCAAACCACAGAAATGTATTGGAAGAAAAGTCAGAGAGAACAAAACAGACCCAATTGGTTGCAGTTAAATATCTTGCAAAAAAAAATTAAAATTGGTATGGTCAAGTTAACATATTGCTAGGGTAGCTCTTGAGGCATTCTTATACGTAATGGGCCCTAAGGTTCAAGTTTTATTAGCTTCAGGGTAGAGCCACCTCCAATCTGCCCCCCTCTTCCTGGTTTTCTTCCCTTTTCAATCTCAGAAGAAGCAATAAATTATTTGAGCCCCTTTGGAATCTTACTTTTCTAACCCAAGCGCTTTTCCAATTTGTGGTCACATTCTTTTTTTTTCCCTTCTCTTTGCTTCCACACTTCAGAACCTGAATTTCATGGCATTGCAAGCCACCAGAAAAGATAATTGCTTGGGTGTGATAATGGTAACTGATAATTTCATCTCCATGCTATTTATCAGTTCACACTCCATATACCAGGAATCAAGAAAACATGACATCTCTTGTCAGTAAAACAAAAAAAAGTATTGTGACAGTATATCAATTGAATTTTTCACCTGGCACTCAGCACATTATTATTCAGGTAAAATACCTCCATTTATTATTCCAAAAAAATTTTGATGCACTAGACAAAGTAAATGAATTTATACACAAATATACAAAAGCTGATACTCCACATGATCTAGGTTTTCACCATTTTCAAAGTTACCTGTCTTGATTATTACAACTTTTTTCATTTGCTTGCAACAATAAGTCAATCACAGGTTCTTTTCTATAAGTGAGTTATTCTTTTCAGCAGAAGATGACTATTGTGCAAAACAGTAAGCAAAACATGTCAGTCTCAAAGCTCAACCTAAAGTGTCTCTTCATTACTTCTAAATTATGGTAAAGATGTCAGTCCAAAATTTATGTAAACTCTCAAATGGCCTGACTGCTGTCTTTGTCTAATGTGAAGCTCAGATTTCTGATGGTTTGGGTAACTTCTCAAAAGTTGTCTGAAAAATAGACTGCCCTGTATCTCATTGCACTCTCCTCTTTTATTCCCAAAGACACTTCTTAGCCTTCAGGAATCAGTGGATTGTGGTGGTACAAGTCATGAGCTGAACTAGAAAGTCACATGCAAGTGTGTTTACTTTATAGCTCTGCCATGATTGGTGGTAACTAGGAAAACTGATCAAATCCTGTGACCCTGAATTTTTTAGTTTATAAATTTATAGTTATTTTATAAATTATAATATTCTTTGTGAAGTAGTTGAATAGATTAAGTTAGCCGATATACATAATTTAGCACATTGACTGGCAAAAATGTATAATCACTTTGAATTATGCTTTCCTGCTTATATTTTCACATTAAAATTGTCATTTTCTTCTCTGAAAGAGCATTAGAAAGTGACCTAATAAAAATGGAAAAGCAAGTCAACCTGTTCTTATAGAATTGACCCTAGTTTTCTACCCTAACCACCTGGGCTGAAGCACTCCAAAGCGAAAGCTTTCTATCATTCTTACCTTGCATACCACTTTAGTTTTTTGATAAACCCATCATGACTATCAAAATTCACCTGTATAATAAACAATTTTTGAGGGATTTTAAAGTTTTTTTTAAAAAAGACATTTTATGACACAGACTTTGTCTCTTCAGTTTTTCATGTATATCTTATTCCAAATATATCTTCCCTTCATACATGTTTTTCCAAAAGAACAAGTACAAAGATGAAAAATAAATTTAGCTCATCAAGTTGTATTAAAAATACTAAACCAAACTTCCAGTTCCAAAATGGCAGCACAGAAGAAAGCTAGCCTCATTCCTTCCCTCACTGAAAACCAAAACCAAGTATACACTGCCCAGATTCTCACCAGCAATATCTAAAAACTCAAATATGAGGGAAAACAGTTCCCAGGGCCATAGAGAAGTGAAAAAACTCCAAGCAGATGACAAAAGAATCAAACTTATATATCTATATCCCCTCCCCACAATCTACCCAGCACTAAGTGTGTGGAAAATTTCCCCTTGACTCACAGTGCCTACAATGGAAAAGGCGAGATTGAGGTGGACAACCAGCTTCTCCACCATCTTAGGTTACCTGGCAGAAGATCTGTCTTTGCCTTAACCCATGAGAAACACCAAGAATGCCTGATGGGAGAAACAACCCTGAGGACAGACTGAGTTGCCGGTGCGGGGGCGGGGCAAGACTACCGTCCCCAGCCCTGGAAACTCTGCTCTATATCTTCACAGATTGGCCAACGGAGATGTCAAATTGAAGTGGCTGTTCAGAAGCACCACATTGTAGAAGGTTCACTCCACAGGCTCTCTTGGCACAAACCCCTAGCCAACCTTCTCACACAGCTAGGATAACCATTTATGGACCTTTCCGATTCAGGGTGGGTAGTGCTCTGATCATTTACTAGAGCTGAGGCAAACTGAGGCTTAAGGCACCAAGCAGTAAAAAGGAGGCAGTAATATAGTGGGGAAAAAGACAGAAATTCAACAGGTAAATTACAAAGTATCTCTAAACAAATGTATCCAATGAAAACAAAGCAAAAAAAAAAAGTGAACAGAGAAGAAATAAACAAATAATGCTTTAATGCAAAGACATAGACATCTATCCGTAAGAAACAACAGGAAAGAGGGAACCATGACCTCAAACAGACAACGTAAGGAACCAGTGACTGACTCTAGTGAGATGCCAATATGTGAGCTCTCTGACCAAGAACTCAAGATATCAGTTTTAAGGAAACTTGGTGATCCCCAAGAAAGAACAGAAAAGCAATGCAGAAATTTGTCAGAGAATTTTAACAAAGAGATTTAAATAATTTTTTAAATAGAAATTTTAGAACTGAAAAATACATTTGCCAAACTGGAAAACTTATTAGATGCTCTCAACAGCAGACTGAATCACGCAGAGACAAGAATCAGTGAATCGGACAACAGCCTATTTGAATATACACAGTCAGAGGAGAAGAATCAGTTAAAAGGAATGAATGAAGAGCACCTACAAGATATAAAAAATTACCTCAAAAGACCAAAATTAAGAATAACTGGTGTTCAAGGGGAGCTGAGCAAGAGAAAAGGCAAGAAAGCCTATTCAAAAAAATAATAACAGAAAACTTTCAAAAACCTGAGATCTAAATATCTAGGTATAGGAAGATCAGAGAACACCAAACAGATCTTACCCAAATAGGACCACCACAAAACATATAATAGTCTATCTCTTAAAGGTCAAGGACAACAAGAGGATCTTAAAAGCAGTAGAGAAAGCAAGCAAATAACATATAAAGGAGCTCAGTTTGTCTGGCAACAGACTTCTCAAAAGAAACCAAATGTACCAGGAGGGAATATTATGACATTTTCAAAGCATTGAAAGAAAAAAAAATAAAAAGTTAATCCAAGAATAATGTAGCCAGAAAAGCTATTCTTCGACATAAAAGAGAGACAGTCTTATCCAGATAAACAAAGATAATTCACCACCACCAGACCCATCTTACAAGAAATGCTAAAGAGAGTTCTTCAATCTGAAGAGAAATACACACACACACACACACACACACACACACACACACACTGACATTCAAACAAAAAGAAGAAGAAGAAGAAACATTTGAAGACATAAAACCGACTGGTGAAAGTAAGCACATTGACAAACCCAGAATACTCTATTGCTGTAACTGCTATGCAAGCCATTCATAAGTCTAGTTTGAAGCCCAAAGCAAATCAATCAAAAACAGTAACAATTACAGCAACCTGTTAAGAGATATGTAATGGAAAAATATGTAAATTGAGACAACAAAATTTCAAAATGTAGGAAGGATAAAGTTAAAGTGTAGAAGTCTTTTTTTTTCTACTTTTTTCTCTGCTTGTTTCTATTCTTTTTTGATATACTTTAAGTTCTAGGGTACATGTACACAATGTGCAGGTTTGTTACATATGTATACATGTGCCATGTTGGTGTGCTGCACCCATTAACTTGTCATTTACATTAGGTATATCTCCTAATGCTATCCCTCCCCTCTCTCTCCACCCCACAACAGGCCCCGGTGTGTGATGTTCCCCACCCAGTGTCCCAGTGTCCTCATTGTTCAATTCCAACCTATGAGTAACAACATGCAGTATTTGGTTTTCTGTCCTTATGATAGTTTGCTCAGAATGATGGTTTCCAGCTTCACCAATGTCCCTACAAAGGACATGAACTCATCCTTTTTTATGGCTGCATAGTATTCCATGGTGTATATGTGCCACATTTTCTCAATCCAGTGTATCATTGATGGACATTTGGTTCCAAGTCTTTGCTATTGTGAATAGTGCCACAATAAACACATATGTGCATGTGTCTTTATAGCAGCATGATTTATAATCCTTTGAGTATATACCCAGTAATGGGATGGCTAGGTCAAATGATATTTCTAGTTCTAGATTCTTATGGCCAGTGATGATGAGAATTTTTTCATGTGTCTGTTGACTGCATAAATGTCTTTTTTTGAGAAGTGTCTGTACATATCCTTTGCCCACTTTTTGATGGGGTTGTTTGTTTTTTTATTGTAAATTTGTTTAAGTTCTTTGTAGATTCTGGATATTAGCCCTTTGTCAGATGGGTAGACTGCAAAAATTTTCTCCCATTCTTTAGGTTGCCTGTTCACTCTGATGGTAGTTTCTTTTGCTGCACAGAAACTCTTTAGTTTAATTAGATCCCATTTGTCAGTTTTGGCTTTTGTTGCCATTGCTTTTTGTGTTTTAGTCATGAAGTCCTTGCACATGCATATGTTCTGAATGGTATTGCCTAGGTTTTCTTCTAGGGTTTTTATGGTTTTAGGTCTAACATTTAAGTCTTTAATCCATCTTGAATTAATGTTTGTATAAGGTGTAAGGAAGGGGTCCAGTTTCAGCTTTCTACATATTGCTAGCCAGTTTTCCCAGCACCATTTATTAAATAGGGAATCCTTTCCCCATTTCTTGTTTTTGTCAGGTTTGTCAAAGATCAGATAGTTGTAGATGTTGGTATTATTTCTGAGGGCTCTGTTCTGTTCTATTGGTCTATATCTCTGTTTTGGTACCAGTACCATACTGTTTTGATTACTGTAGCCTTGAAGTATAGTCTGAAGTCAGGTAGCATGATGCCTCCAGCTTTGTTCTTTTGGCTTAGGATTGTCCTGGCAATGTGGGCTCTTTTTTAGTTCCATATGAACTTTAAAGTAGTTTTTTCCAATTCTGTGAAGAAAGTCATTGGTGGCTTGATGGGGATGGCATTGAATCTATAAATTACCTGGGGCAGTATGGTCATTTTCACAATATTGATTCTTCGTATCCATGAACATGGAATGTTCTACCATTTGTTTGTGTCCTCTTTTATTTCATTGAGCAGTGGTTTGTAGTTCTCCTTGAAGAGGTCCTTCACATCCCTTGTAATTGGATTCCTAGATATTTTATTCTCTCTGTAGCAATTGTCAATGGGAGTTCACTCATGATTTGGCTCTCTGTTTGTCTGTTATTGGTGTATAGGAATACTTGTGATTTTTGCACATTGATTTTGTATCCTGAGATTTTGCTGAAGTTGCTTATCAGCTTAAGGAGATTTAGGACTGAGAAGATGGGGTTTTCTAAATATACAATCATGTCATCTGGAAATAGGGACAATTTGACTTGCTCTTTTCCTAATTGAACACCATTTATTTCTTTCTCCTGCCTTATTGCCCTGGCAAGAACTTCCAACACTATATTGAATAGGAGTGGTGAGAGAGGGCATCCCTGTTCTGTGCCAGTTTTCAAAGGGAATTCTTCCAGTTTTTACCCATTCAGTATGATATTAGCTGAGGGTTTGTCATAAATAGCTGTTATTATTTTGTGATACATCCCATGAATAACTAGTTTATTGAGAGTTTTTAGCATGAAGGGCTGTTGAATTTTGTCAAAAGCCTTTTCTGCATCTATTGAGATAATCATGTGGTTTTTTGTCTTTGGTTCTGTTTATATGATGAATTACATTTATTGATTTGTGTATGTTGAACCAGCCTTGCATCCAAGGGATGAAGCCAACTTGAATGTGGTGGATAAGCTTTTTGATGTGCTACTGGATTCAGATTGCAGTATTTTATTGAGGATTTTTGCATCGATGTTCACCAGGGATATTGGTCTAAAATTCTCTTTTATTGTTGTGTCTCTGCAAGGTTTTAGAATCTGGATGATGCTGGCCTCATACAATGAGTTAGGGAAGATTCCCTCCTTTTCTGTTGATTGGAATAGTTTCAGAAGGAATGGTACCAACTCCTCTTTGTACCTCTGTTAGAATTCAGCTGTGAATCTGTGTGGTCCTGGCCTTTATTTTGTTGGTAGGTTATTAATTATTGCCTCAATTTCAGAGAAGGAAAACTAACAAACAGAAAGGACATCCACACCAAAACTCCATCTTTACATCACCATTGTCAACGACCAAAGGTAGATAAAACCACAAAGATGGGGAGAAATCAGAGCAGAAAAGCTGAAAATTCTAAAAATCAGAGCACCTCTTCTCCTCCAAAGGAACACAGCTCCTTACCTGCAATGAAACAAAACTGGACGGAGAATGACTTTGATGAGATGAGAGAAGAAGGCTTCAGACGATCAGTAATAACAAACTTTTCCGAGCTAAACGAAGATGTTCAAACCCATCACAAAGAAGCTAAAAACCTTGAAAAAAGATTAGATGAATGGCTAACTAGAATAAACAGCATAGAGAAGACCTTAAATGACTTGATGGAGCTGAAAACCATGGTGCGAGAACTATGTGATGCATTCACAAGCTTCAGTAGCCGATTTGATCAAGTGGAAGAAAGGATATCAATGATTGAAGATCAAATGAATGAAATGAAGCGAGAAGAGAAGTTTACAGAAAAAAGAGTAAAAAGAAACGAACAAAGCCTCCAAGAAATATGGGACTATGTCTGATTGGTATACCTGAAAGTGACGGGAAGAATGGAGCCAAGTTGGAAAACACTCTTTAGGATATTATCCAGGAGAACTTCCCCAACCTAGCAAGGCAAGCCAACATTCAAATTCAGGAAATACAGAGAAAGCCACAAAGATACTCCTCAAGAAGAGCAACTCTAAGACAAGTAATTGTCAGATTCACCAAAGTTGAGATGAAGGAAAAAATGTTAAGGGCAGCCAGAGAGAAAGGTCGGGTTACCCACAAAGGGAAGCCCATCAGACTAACAGCAGATCTCTCCACAGAAACTCTAGAGCCAGAAGAGAGTGGGGGCCAATATTCAACATTCTTAAACAAAAGAATTTTCAACCCAGAATTCACATCTAGCCAAACTAAGCTTCATAAGTGAAGGAGAAATAAAATCCTTTACAGACAAGCAAATGCTGAGAGATTTTGTCACCACCAGGCCTGCCTTACAAGAGCTCCTGAAGGAAGCACTAAACATGGAAAGGAACAACCAGTACCAACCACTGCAAAAACATGCCAAATTGTAAAGACCATTGATGCTAGGAAGAAACTGCAGCAACTAATGAGCAAAATAACCAGCTAACATCATAATGACAGGATCAAATTCACACGTAACAATATTAACCTTAAATGTAAATGGGTTGAATGCTCTAATTAAAAGACACAGACTCTCAAACTGGATAGAGAGTCAAGACCCATCAGTTTGCTATATTCATGAGACCCATCTCACGTGCAGAGACACACATAGGTTCAAAATAAAGGGATGGAGGAAGATCTACCAAGCAAATGGAAAACAACAACAACAAAAAAGCAGGGGTTGCAATTCTAGTCTCTGATAAAACAGACTTTAAACCAACAAAGATCAAAAGAGACAAAGAAGGCCATTATATAATGGTAAAGGGATCAATTCAACAAGAAGAGCTAACTATCCTAAATATACATGCATCCAGTACAGGTGCTCCCAGATTCATAAAGCAAGTCCTTAAAGACCTACAAAGAGACTTAGGCTCCCACACAATCATAATGGGAGACTTTTACATACCACTGTCAACATTAGACAGATCAATGAGACAGGAAGTTAACAAGATATCCAGGAACTGAACTCAACTCTGCACCAAGAGGACCTAAGAGACATCTACAGAACTCTCCACCCCAAATCAACAGAATATACATTCTTCTCAGTACCACATTGCAATTATTCCAAAATTGACCACACAGTTGGAAGTAAAGCACTCCTCAGCAAATGTAAAAGAACAGAAATTATAATAAACTGTCTCTCAGACCACAGTACAATCAAACTAGAACTCAAGATTTAAAAACTCCCTCAAAACTGCTCAACTACATGAAACTGAACAACCTGCTCCTGAATGACTACTGGGTACATAACAAAATGAAGGCAGAAATAAAGATGTTCTTTGAAACCAATGAGAACATACCATACCAGAATCTCTGGGACATATTTAAAGCAGTGTGTAGAGGGAAATTTATAGCACTAAATGCCCACAAGAGAAAGCAGGAAAGATCTAAAATTGACACCCTAACATCACAATTAAAAGAACTAGAGAAGCAAGAGCAAACACATTAAAAGCTAGCAGAGGCAAAAATAACTAAGATCAGAGCAAATTTGGAGATAGAGACAGTAAAAAAAAACCTTCAAAATCAATGAATCCAGGGCTGGTTTTTTTGAAAAGATAGAACAAAATTGACTGAACCACTAGCAAGACTAATAAAGAGAAAAGAGAGAGAAGAGAATCAAATGTATGATTAAAAATGAGGGGATATCACCACCGACCCACAAATACAAAGGCTACCATCGAGGGAATACTATAAACACCTCTACATAAAATAGAACTGGAAGAAGAATGGACGAATTTCCTGGACACTTACACTCTTCAAAGATTCAAACCAGGAAGAAGTTGAATCCCTGAATAGACCGTAGTAGGCTCTACAGAGTGGGGTAATGGGCAGCCTACCAACCAAAAAGTCAGGACCAAGATGGATTCACAGCTGAATTACGAGGGTGTGCGAGGAGGTTGACACCATTGCTGACTTCCAAATAATAGAAAAAGAGGGAATCCTCTAACTCATTTTATGAGACCAGCATCATCTGATACAAAGCCCTGGCAGAGACACAACAAAAAAGAAGAAATTTTTGAATGGCAATATCCCTGATGAACATCGATACAAAATCTCAATAAAATACTGGCAAACCAGTTCAACAACACATCAAAAGCTATCCACCACCGCATGATCAAGTGGGCTTCATCCCCTGGGATGCAAGGCTGGTTCAACATTCATAAATCAATAAACATAATCCAGCATATAAACAGAACCAAAGACAAGAACCACATGATTATCTCAATAGATGCAGAAAAGGCTTTTGACAGAGTCCAACAGCCCTTCATGCTAAAAGCGGCTCAATAAATTGGGTATTGATGGGCATTACCTCAAAATAATAAGGTATTTATGACAAACCCACAGCCAATATCATACTGAATGGGCAAAACTGGAAAAATTCCCTTTGAAAACTGGCACAAGACAGGGATGCCCTCTCTCACCCTATTCAACATAGTGTTGGAAGTTCCTGGCTAGAGCAATTAGGCAGAGAAAGAAATAAGGGGAGATTATTCAGTTAGAGAGAAATTAATTGCCCTGTTTGCAGATGACATGATTGTATATTTAGAAAACCCCATTGTCTCAGCCCAAAATCTCCTTAAGCTGATAAGCAGCACAGCAAAGTCTCAAGGATACAAAATTAATGTACACCAAAATGCAAGCATTCTTATACACCAATAACAGACAACAAACCACAGGGAGCCAAATCCTTGAATGAACTGTTCACGATTGCTAAAGAGGAATCAAATACCTAGGAATCCAGCTTACAGGGATGTAAAGGACCTAACCAAGGAGAACTACAAACCACTGCTCAGTGAAATAAAGGGACACAAACAAATGGAGAACATACCATGCTCATGGATAGGAGGAGAATCAATGTCGTGAAAATGGCCATACTGCCCAAGGTAATTTATAGATTCAATGCCATCCCATCAAGCTACCAATGAGTTTCTTCACAGAATTGGGAGAAAAGACTTTGCTTTAAAGTTCGTATGGAATTAAAAGAAGGCACATCTCAAGACAATCCTAAGTCAAAGAACAAAGCTGGAGGCATCCATTACCTGACTTCAAACTATATACTTTTACAAGCTACAGTAACCAAAAGCAGCTTGGTACTGGGTATAGAAACATAGAGATATAAGACCAATGGAGACAGAACAGAGTCCTCAGAAATAATACCACACATCTACAGCCATCTGATCTTTGACAAACCTGGGAAACAAGAAATGAGGGAAAGGATTCCCTATTTAATAAATGGTGCTAGGAGAAATTGGCTAGCCATCAGTAGAAAGCTGAAACTGGATCCTTTCCTTACGCCTTATGAGAATTAATTCAAGATGGATTTCGAGACTTAAATGTTAGACCTAATGCATAAAATCCTAGAGGAAAACCTAAATTGCAGAACCATTCGGACATAGGCATGGGCAAAGACTTCATAATATCCTAAAACACCAAAAGCAACGGCAAAGCAAAAGCTAAGAGTGACAAATGGGATCTGAGTAAAACTAAGAGAGCTTCTGCACAGCAAAAGAAACTACCATCAGAGTGAACAGGCAACCTACAGAATGGGAGAAAATTTTGCAATCTACTCATCTGACAAAGGGCTAATATCAGAACCTACAAAGAACTCAAACAAATTTACAAGAGAAAAAAACAAACAACTACATCAAAAAGTGGGCAAAGGATATGAACAGACATTTCTCAAAGAAGACATTCATACAGCCAACAGACATATGAAAATGCTCATCATCACTGGCCATCAGAGGAAATGCAAATCAAAACCACACAATGAGATACCATCACAGTTAGAATGGCAATCGGTAAAAGTCAAGGAAACAACAGGTGCTGGAGAGGATGTGGAGAAATAGGAACACTTTTGCACTGTTGGTGGGATTGTAAACTAATTCAGCCATTGGAAAACAGTATGGCGATTCCTCAAGGATCTAGAACTAGGTAACGCCATATGACCCAACCATCCCATTACTGGGGATATACCCAAAGTTATAAATTATGCTGCTATAAAAGACACATGCACGTATGTTTATTGCAGCACTATTCTATGTAAAGACTTGGAATCAACCCAAATGTCCATCAGTGACAGATTGGATTAGAAATGTGGCACATATACACCATGGAATACTATGCAGCCATAAAAGGATGAGTTTGCGTCCTTTTGTAGGAACATGGATGCAGCTGGAAACCATCATTCTTAGCAAACTATCACGGGGCAAACCAAACGCATGTTCTCACTCACATGGAGCAGACTGAACAATAAAGGGCCCTTGGACTCAGGAAGGGGAACATCACACACCGGGGTCTATCATACAGGAGGGGGCGGGGAGGGATTGCATTAGAGGTATACCTGATATAAATGACGGAAGGTTGATGGGTGCAGCATGACCAACATGGCACAAAGTATACATATCTTAACAAACCTGCGTTATACTGCACATGTACCTACAAACTTAAAGTATAATAATAATAAATTAATTAAAAAAAAAAAAAAAAAGATGAACAAAATTGATAGACTGCTAGCAGGACTAATAAAGACAAAAAGAGAGAAGAATCAAATAGACACAATAAAAAATGAGAAAAGGGATATCATCACCAATCCCACAGAAATACAAACTACCATCAGAGAATACTATAAATACCTCTATGCAAATAAACTAGAAAATCTAGAAGAAATGGATAAATTCCTGGACACATACACCCTCCCAGGACTAAACCAGGAAGAAGTTGAATCTCTGAATAGACCAATAACAGGCTCTGAAATCAAGCTTGTTTCTATTATTTTCCTTGTGGTGTAAGATAAGTTGCTGTGTCTTTAAAATAACTTGTTCTCCATGTATCTTTGGAACCTGTCAGTTGTGGCAGTCTCCCTTCCTAGCCATGGAAGAGCATATTCTTGTTTATTGGCAAAGCTGTCACCATTTAATTGGTATCAGATTCTGACTTGCACAAGTAACATTATTCACTGTTAAAAACCTGGAAGGTGCCGAATTATTGGGCAAACTTTTCTAAGCCGTTGTTCAAATGTTTCTAGGAAGCTGAACTGAACACATTACGGTGGATGATGGAAACATAAGACTATCAAGAAATCCAAAGTGGTAATGGGCGAAATCTATTCAGCATCCGGCAATGGATTTATCTTAGTTGGGGAAACGGATGTTCCGAATAATGTTCTGGAAGTTATCAGGATACCTATTTTCAATATAGGCCTGAATTTTTTAAAGTAATTTTTAAGGTGGTCCTTGATAATTAAATAAAATGCTGAATTCGTGTGGCTAAAATAAATAAATAAATAAAAATAAAATAACTTGTTATATCTATAAGATTTTTAGTAAGCCTTATGACAACCACAAGGCAAAAGGCTATAATAGATTCATTTAAAATAAAAGCAACTAATTAAAACATACTATGAGAGAAAAATCACTTAACCACAAAAGAAGACAGTGAGAAAGGAAGAGAGGAGTTACAGAACAACCAGAAAATAAGCAACAAAATGGCAGCAGTAAGTCCTTCTTCTCAATAATAGCACTGAATGAAAATACTAAATCAATTTTTAAGAGAGGTAAATATTGAGAAACATTTTCAAAACAAAGTTTTGAAGACAGTTTTCATTAAGGAAAAAAGTCCTACCTCAATAGAACCATCTGTAAACTAGGCAATTTTATCATCAAACTTTATTGTCTACTCAATGCCAAATACTATGTTGGATCCTAGAAACAGAAAGAGATAAATGACAAGTTACCTGCCTCAGAAAAGAACACCGTGCAGTTACAAACCTAGAGCCAAACATGAAAAGACACTACAAGGCTGGCCAGGTGCCGTGGCTCATGCCTGTAATCCCAGCACTTTGGGAGGCTAAGGCAGGGGGATCACTTGAAGTCAGGAGTTCAAGCTCAGCCTGGCCAGCATGGCAAAAGCCCATCTTTACCAAAAATACAAAAAAATAAAATAAAATTAGCAGGTGTAGTGACATGTACCTGTATTCCAGGTACTTGGGAAGCTGAGGCAGGAGAATTGCTTGAACCTGGGAGGCAGAGGAGCCAAGCTCGTGTCACTGCACTCCAGCCTGGGTGACAAAGCAAAAGTTATTAAAAAAAAAAAAGCTACAAGACTGACAAAAAAAAAGTGCCACAGTGCCTCAGCAAATGAAAAGATCAATCGATTATAGGATCATCAGTAAACGTTTTACACAGAAGTTACAATTAAGTCTTGCCGTACACTAAAACGTGAAGTCATAAAACGTCAGACTTTCTCAAAGGCTGACATCAGCACAATGTTTCTTTCTGGCCTTCCAGAGAGGAGTTCCAGATTTCATTCACTTCTGCTGTCTACTCCAAGCCACCCTTATCCCACTGCTGACCTGGATGTTATACTATAGCCTCTTAACTGTATCACAATGGAGTGTTCAAAGAGGTCAAGGCCACATATTTGTGTGATGTCTCTCCCTTCTAAGATATTTTAATAGCAATAAGAGAAACAAAAGCCTAAATCTCTCCTCTATCTTTGTTTTTCTTTCTGGACTCTGACTTCCAGGAGTGTAGTGAAGTAAGGCTAAGCTTGGGATCTATTCTCCTTGGGAGAAAGCCTGCTCCTGTCTCTTTCTCTTTTCTCCATTTTTCTTTCTCTTCTCTCCCTTCTCTTTCTTTTTTCCTCTTCAGCTGGTCTATTTCTCATCCACAAAGAAGCCGAATCAGTTGGCTTACTAATGCAGCCCAAGAGAGTCCAGGGCGGGCTCTCTCCATCTCCATCTGTCCTTGTCCTTATGTCTCACACACTGGGACCTGTGAGTGGAGTAGTCACCACATGGGAATGATAAGACCTAACTGTGGATTGAATATTGAGGTAAAAATGGTCTGAAGGTCTTTTTGGTCTTCTTTGCTTCCAGTATATTCAAGCCTGTATATACTGTATAGTTCGATATATACTGCATAGTTCAATAGATACTTCAATATATAGTTCAATATAGTTTAGAATGTTTCATGAAGTCTTGATTAGTTCTCTTTTATTCTGCTTTGGAGTTTGAGAGTCAAGTCTGTTTAATATGATGTCACTGTCCTCTGTTGGTCAGTGTACCCTGCATGGATCCTCTGTTGGTCAGTATATCCTGCATGGATCCTTATCTTGGGTATTTCTCAGAGAAGGATAGCCAAGGCAGGACAGGGCTTGGATACTCATGAGTGCCCTGGCCAAATGCCATCCAAGTATCATGTTGACATCAATTCAACAGCTCCTGTTTCTTTATTTTGAATAACTCTGTACAGAAGGCATAAGAACAAGTAAATAGGAACAATCTAGTCTGTCACGAATATGTCCTCCCTTTGCCTTTTCAAAACATGAGCAACTAGTTGAGGACCAGAGTTGACTTCTAATTTCTCTGACAGAAGGAGCCCAAGAACCTGAAAGATATTCCCTTTTATTTTCTGTGATTACATATTGGCCAAACAGGATTTTCTTCATCTTCAATTTTAGCAATAAAAAATAGCCAGATTCACCTGAAAGATCATATTCACTTTAATAAACAAGTTTTTAAAAGAAAAAAAAATGGCCCCGCAGATTGATGGCAGTGGGCCCAGACCTGCTCTCTCTTGGTTGGCCCTGGGGTAAGTTTCTGAACCTAATTTTGGCTTCCTTAGCAGCAATCTCTAGAATCTGAGGAATTTAGCCCCTCTTCTGCTCAGTTTTTGGCCTTAACTAAAAATCTGAGACAATGAGAAAGTCCTCCTTAACCTATTATATACTCTCTCCAAATTTGGTAGAATGTCAGCGAAAACAGCAATGTATAATATAAACTCTGGAAATGTCAAAATAATCAATGAAATATCATAATTATTAAAGTTTTCTTCACAGTTGGAAAATTATCAAACCTCTTTGCCATGAGCAGTTCTAATTTTATTCTCAAAGTCTCCCTGACTATTAAAAATATGTATATGCAATATATTTATAGATGTGTATCACACTCAGAGGATGTGCCAGATAGATATGCCTACTTTGAAAAATGATAATATTCACAAGTCAGTTGCTGACTTTCCCTTCAAACCCTCTGAGCTGGCTATATGTCATTTGGCTCACAACAACCTTCCCAGCCTTCTGGAATCTCCTCTGTATCACAAGATGGCTGGGAGCCTGCAAACTATATCTCACAGACTTTCTCACCAGCTGCTTTCCAGTAAGTTTCTGCCAACGGGAGGCACTGTTGGGGAACCGAAAGGCAAAGGGAGGGAGAAATCTCTCTCTCTCTCTCTCTCTCTCCCCCTCTTTCTCTCTCTCTCTCTCTCTGTGTGTGTGTGTGTGTGTGTGTGTTTGTGTGTGTCTGTTGTTTCTGGAGGTGCATGAAAGCATTAGAGAGGGAGCAGGGCAAGTACATGCTCTAGGTCCTGCTCAAGCAGTGCAATTCCACAGCGGTGGCAGACCTGGTGCTCCTGCATCGTGCTTTTGGGCTCTGGCTCTAGCAGCAGTAACTGCAGCCTCTATAAAAAGAGACTATAGACCTGGGTTGTGCAGCCCAGCAGGCGTATGGGCTTCCAGCTGCCTGCAAGAAATGGTGATAGTTGCAGCAGCAACAGAAGTAGAACCTCAACAGCCTCTTCATCACAACAATCCTGGGTTCTGGGTAACTCCATTTCCTTTGCTGCTTCTGTTGCCAAACGGGTGGTAGGTAGGGATAACTTCACCTTCCCCTCGTCACTTCTTCAGTCTTCCAACAATTTCCTAACCAATTCCTTAAATGCTTTAGCAGTTTCCTGAATGAGCACTTATTAATATGCCACTCTATCTTTCTTAATTACAAAAAATCAAGAGAAAATAATAAAGATATATAATTTTGTTGATTCTTCATATAGGCATGTATATACTTGCTGAAAGCTGTGAAATCTTGTAATGTAAAAATAACCTACAGAGGCAGAATTAGTAAATCCCTTAAGTGCAAAACATTAAAAAGTTACAGAATGCAGGTTAAACGTAATGGATTAAACACATACATTTAATCTTGAAATGGCACTAAAATTACAGTAAAGGAAGTAAGAATGTATAAAACCACAAAGACAAAGAAAATGGAAGAGGGAAAGAGACATCAGGGATAGTAGACAAGAGAAATCAACACAATTTTGTAAGATGAAAAGGGCATGGATTCGTTTTGTTGTGGTGGTTGTTTCTCTTTTTTTTCTTTTCTTTTTTTTTTTTTTTTTTTTTTTTTTACAAGGTCTTACTCTAGGCCTAGGCTAGAATGCAGTGGTGTGACCATAGCTCACCATAACTTCAAATTCCTGAGTTCAAGCAGTCTTCCCTCCTCAGCCTTATGACTAGCTGGGACTACAGCAACACACCACCAAAAATTTTGTAATTTTTATAAAGATGGGGTCTCACTCTCTCTCTCAGGCTGGTTTCAAATTCCTGACCTCAAGTGATCCTCCCACTTCAGCCTCCCAAAGTGTTGGGATTACAGACATGAGCCACTGGCAAGCATGAACCACTGTCCTGTGGTCTGCCAGAACAGGGATTAGTTGAAATTGATTAGCAAAACTCAGAAAACTGAAGCTGAAGATTCAAGTAGCAAACCCTCAAAAAAATATCTGTATAGGAACTCTGTATAGTTCTGAAGGCAGGAGTATGAGATAGAGTAGGGCTGAAACAGGAAGACAGATTGAAAATTTATATCAGGCATGGTTTGCTCCTTAGAGCCCTCACCCCAGCCCTTGCAATTATGCTACTGTCCCACCCCACTTATCTTTTCATTCTTTAGAAGAGATGGACAAAAGTGTCTAGACTCAAGGAAAATAGCATAATTGACATTAAGAGTGAGGTCTTAGTCTAGATTTGGTTATAAAATGAAAGTTTTTATACTGAACATTGACATCACCACTCCCACTGACCAACCATTTTTTGCACAGTAGATCACCTGGGTTTTTCCCTCCAAGAAGAAAATTGGAGGACTACCCTCTAGAGAAATTTGCCAGAATAAAAGAAAAGATCTACAGAGACTAATATTTTGATGTCCCCCAAGGAAATTGCCTTACAATTTCTTACATGTAAGAAGTTCTATCTATCAATGGGCTCAGAACTTCCAATTCAAATTTTTCTGCCTCAATTTAAATAGGAGAAAATGGTCAAGGATGACTAGATATGGGAAGGAACTCTCTAACCTTAAAAAAAGAAACCAAAATAAAAGAACAGAGAAGAAAAACTGAGTAAAACAAAGGCAATATTGAAACAAAAGTCTAAATATAGTATGAATATTCCCAGGGAGAAGATATTATACCCATGAAATAAGACCGAAATACTTTAAAAAATAGTGTTTTAAAAATGAAAGAAAGAAACATTTACAAAAAGAGCTATGGGAAATTAAAAATATAATTGCAGAAATTCAGTAGAAGAATTGGAGATAAAGCTGAGAATGATTCTCAAAAATATAAAAGACCAAAGGATGGAAAACAGAAGAATAACATTTTTTCAAATTAGGCAATCATGCCTGGAAGTTCAAAATCCAGATAGAAGTGTCAGAGAGCAGGAAAAATAAACAAAAAACTAGTTGAAGAACTTAACAACAAAAAAAGTTTACAAAAATAAAGAATTTAATTTTCCATATTGAAAGTTTGCAATTGGAGTCTAGCATAGTGAATTTTAAAAAGACCTATATAAAAATTCATAGTGAAATTTCTAAATATCAAGGATAATAGAATGTTCTAAACAACATCAGAGATTTTAAAAAAGCCAGTCTTATACAAAAATAAAGAACCAAAAAAAAAAAAAAACCTGGTATCTGAGTAGTATCAGATTTAACAATTGCAGCAACAAATCAGCAGAAATCAACAAATTAATGTTTCCTAAATTCCAAGAGAAAGTTATTTCTAATCTAAAACTTTATCATAAAAGCTCTAATTTAATCAAATGTAAAGGTAGAATAAAAAACCTTATCAGCATCTCCAAAAAATTTTTATCTTGTATGCAACCTTTGTCAGAAATACTAGCAGATGTACTTCACCACAACAAAGAAATAGACCAAGAAAGAGGAAGACATAAAATCCAAAAATTCAGGGAATTCAATACAGAGAGAAAAAAGATAAATGAAAAACAAAGAATAATTCCTGGTAATGGCAACCTAAAGTGTCAGCTAAGATACTTGGTCTAGAGAGTCATGAGTCCAGATTTTCACAGGAGGACAGTGGACTCCAGAAGGACAGACCTAAAGAAAATTAAAAATGAAAAAAAAAACAGAAAGAATAAAAACCTAGAAATTATGTGTTCAATAACATGGGCTGTAGTGAAACCTGTTTTACAGTTCTGTGAGAAAGTTTAAGGCTAAAATAGTCATAGGCACCTGGATTTAAAAAACCAATTGATATAATAAAATCTGTAGTAAAAAGGGAGAGAGGAGATATATAATCACAGTACAATGCAAATTTAAACTGTGAGTGTTAATACCTTGTCATTTAAGCGCTTAGAGTGTTCACATTGATGGAAGGGCTGTTCATGCTCTGGTTGGGGGCAGTGTCTTGAACGATGCATACAAGATTATGTAGGTAGTGCATGCAAGTGGTGTCCATTGTGGCAAATACTTGTTTCTTTCTGGGTGTACGGAGATTTAGAAATCATGTTTGATTATGTGCCTTTGTGTCTGACATCCAATAAAAACTCTGTACTCCAAAAAAAAAAAAAAAACATGATGTAACTATGTTGGGAGAACAGGAGGAGAAAAAATAAGTGTATGCATTAAAATGAGTTGAAGAAGGAGTGTGAAAGACATAATCTTCTTTAGAAGGGAGCTAATAAAGTCTAAAATTGAAAAAACAAGCAAAAAGCCGTAGAACTGGTAATAAAGTATGGTAAGAGAAATTGAAAGGTAAATATAAGAACAAACAGCTAAAACGGATTGAAAATAAATGTTTCCAGGGAAAGGGAAGAGGATAGGCATTTGCTTCGATTTATTTCTTTATGTACTGTTGTAGTACTTTTAAAATTAAGCACAAATACTACTTTGAGAATAAAAATTAACATTTTTAAAAGTAAATAAAAGGTAAGAACTTTGGAATTCATATACTTACAGAATCCTAATCAATAACAAATTGTAGCATAAGTCTAGTCATTTTGTAATGAAATTAAACATTAGCTATTTAATGTATTTCTTCCAGTCATTATGTACTAATGCACACTGCAATTTTCATAATATATAAAGATTAATTTTAGACCAAATCAGTTAAAACTTCTATAAATTCTCTATTGTATGAACATCAAATTATTTTGATTACTAAGATATTCTCTTAGGTCCCATTTTGATTATTATTGCTACATAATGAATAATTCTAAAACATAGTGGCTTAAATCATTTAATTACTATGTCTCTTAGTTTTGGGGTTCTTGTTCCAGGTCTTTCATGCTGTTGTATTCAGATGACTGCGGTAGCTGAATCCAGAGTAATCCCAAAGGCTTCCTCACACACATGTCTAGCAGTTGATGCTGGCGGTGTTCTAGGAACTCAAATGAAACTGTCAGCCAGAATACCTATTCATGGCCTTTCCATGTGGTCTGACTTCCACACATCATGGCAATTGGGTTCTAGAAGTGAGCCTCCCAAGTGAACTAGGCAGAGCTTTATGACATAGCCTCAGAAGTCACATAGCATCTCTTCCTCCATATTCACAGACCTCTCAAGGTCCAAAAGAAGGGAAAATGGATCCTCACTTCTCAATGAGAGGAGTGTCAATGTCACACTATAAGAAGAACGTGTAGGACAGGAGATCTTGCTGCAGCTCTTTTGAAATATACAATCTCCTGTAGGTCCCTTGGTTCCGATATCAAAAAATCTACATTCACATAATGTTGAGTAACCATTAACTATCTTAAAAAGGAGACATGATCAGACCAGCAGAGTTCAAACTGGAATATGTATTTTTTGGTGGCATGAATAATTTCAAGGAAATAATTGCTACATCCTGAACTTAACATGTACTCTTTCCTAAAATTTGACTGTCAGAATATTTATTCTGATTTTTCTTATCCTTGTTATCCTTGTCACACTTTCAAAAAGGGGTATGCTTGTCATCTATTTTACCAAGGCACATTGATCCTGAGTGTAAAAATCTCCAGAGTTCTAGGACAATTCAAAATATTGGTATTAGTGTTGAGAAAGTAAATGACCCTAATAACTGAGTAATAAAACCTAGAATTAGTTTCAATTCTTTGCCTTTAACAAAATTGAAAGAAAACCTAATTAAGATGACAGCTGGTATATCATTAAAAATAATTTTTGATGATAGATAACTATGTGATTTTTGGCATATAACTTGGAAGGAGTTCAAATATTTGAATGACACTGCTAAAACACAACTCTTTCCATTCCCATTTACTTATTTATGAGAATACATTTTCTCAGATCTCATATCTATAAAAACAAAAATAGAATAGATTGATGCTAAGCTTTGGCTCATTCTAGCAATAAGTAATATTCAGCGACAGATATATACATTTTTTGAACAAGAAATAGCTCAATCATGAGAATAATGAATAGAATTCTAATATATTTTAGTTTTTATGTTTATTATCTAAAAGTTATTCATGATGTTTAGGTTAATTATATATTAATATGAATAATGAAAATTGAATTCAGAAGAAATCTTAACAACTGGAGTCTAAATCGCCAAAAAATTTGAATTACTTTTTCAATGTACATTCATATTTTTATGGTAGGAAAAGGGTAATTACTAAAAGACTTTGAGGCAGAAAGAATGCATTAAGCTAGCCTAAATCCTATTGGAAAAGTGGTATAGAAATAGAAGTTCAGGGAGAAGAAAAAATGAATAATTTGTGACTGTTACAGATGAATTTATATAAGTATTTTAATATCGATTTTTCATGAGAACCAAAATGGATATATCTCAAAGAAGATACAACTTTTATGTCAATATTTACAATTTGCTGTAAACTATATATTTTACAATGATTTAACTTAAATTGAGAAGTTTTAGAGGTCGAATTATTTAGAGGTCAACTTTAGAGACATATAAGTTTTTAAGATGTACTTAAGATCGCTGATTTACAATTTTAAAATAATCACCAAAACAACATAAAATTTGAACCTGATTTAACAGTATTTTACTTGAGTCATTTTTACTAGTTGAGGCCGGGCTCAGTGGCTCATGTCTGTAATCCCAGCACTTTGGGAGGTCGAGGAGGGCGAATTACGAGGTCAGGAGATCGAGACCATCCTGGCTAAGAAGGTGAAACCCCATCTCAACCAAAAATACAAAAAATTAGCTGGGCGTGGTGGCGGGCGCCTGTAGTCCCAGCCACTGGGGAGGCTGAGGCAGGAGAATGGCGTGAATCCGGGAGGCGGAGCTTGCAGTGAGCCGAGATGGTGCCACTATACTCCTGTACTCCAGGCTAGGCAACAGAGCGAGGCTCCGTCTCAAGAAAAAAAAAAAAAAAAAAAAGTTATTTTTGTTAATTAAAAGGAAGATTTTCTGAACATTTTCATATCCTGTTCACCTATACAGTTATTTTTATTGTACATTGTACATGTAATTGTGAGGCAATTGAGTAGCACAATAAAAGAAGAAAACCTTGTTTCATTAAACCTGGCAGAAAATTGGTATGGTTGGATTTTATTATCATGCCTAAGACTAATTAATTAGAACTGAGATTTCTGGTGTTGCCTAGAACTATTTTTATATACACAAAGGAACATGCTTAGAGTGTAATTGGAAATCTCTTTATTATGACATTTTTGAGGAATATGAGGGATATGGAAATGTGGAGATAAATGCTTGTCCATTTTTTAAAGATTATTAGTGACATTTACTGAATATAATACATCGATATCTAGATATGCATTCCTTGCTCTTTTGAGTGACTCAGTGCTCCGCCAAAAGCAAGCTGGTACACTGAGCCTCAAATAATCTTAATGATATTATTTACTCCAAGGCTCATCATTGGTGCCTGTCACAGGGTAGATGTTCAATATCTGTTTGTTAAATTATTGAATGAATGAAAAAACTGGAATTTATCCAGTTGGTAAGTCAGTCAGGAAGAGTTTTTCACTTTCAGAAATGTTCTATTAAAGTACAAATGTACATTGTACAGTGTTCCCAAAAGTTAGCTCATACTCTTGACTGCATCAGTGTTACCCAGAGTGTGTTATAAATTTAACTTCCTGTACCCCACCGCATACTACTACTACTAAATACTTTAAGCAACATGAGGTCTAAGAATCTTCATTTCTAGCAATCTCCCCAGTTAACTGGCATGCACAAAATTGGCAGAAAGCTGGAGAATCAGTTTTGGAAATGAGAAAAACTAGGGCAGATTCATTCAGAGAATGAAAAAACGGGAAAGACAGAGTCTCGGGGGAAAATAGTCTGGTCAGGGCACCACTGCTGTAAATGAAACAACGCTAAACATTTGTTTCACTGTGTTCAAGATTCAAATTTGAGGAAAGGACTCACTGCAGGACTACCTGGGGTCAGGTTGGTATCTTTTGTTTAGGGTGAGGTAAGGGCCATGATTAATAGTTTCACTAGACTGTATCAGATCAAGAAGAGGTTTTTCTATGAACATAAACAAAAATGCTGGTAGAAATTAGGAATGTTTTCTAGGAAGCCAAAAATAAAAATTAGGCTATACACAGTGTATAGACGTTAGGCTATACACAGTGAAACAGAGTGCCTCATAAAGTAGCATGTGTCCTGTCAACACAGAACACCAGACTTTCGCTCAACCTGAACAATATAGAAAGAATTCCTGCCTCAAGTGCCATTGGATAAACTTGAAATTTGTCTCCTATTCTGAGAGTCTGTTGCTCTGTGTTACTAATTGAATTACAAAATCATCCAATTCAGTGTTTAAAAATCAATCAAACATTGTTTGAAATCCTTTAGAAAAATGAAAAACAAAATAATTTATTATGATGGTAACTTTTGTGCTTTTACACATTTTAAATGTGTCTAATGATAGAATACTGGGTAATGTTTATTTTTGGAAAGAATAATCAATCATCGTCTGCTCAGTTCTTGGCCCTTCTAGCCAACCTCACTCCTTTCACCCATCATATGCCCACTGTTCCATAAAGGAAAACCTCAGTTATCTTATCCTCTACCATTGTCAAATTAGGACATTGTCGAAGAACCACCTGTTCACTCCCAAAAGGCTTTTGCTCTTTTATATCTTATTTCTTGGCTAAAGTTTTTTGGCCTAGTTTTTGACCCAGAAAATCTAACGTTCTTTCTTTCCTCACAGATTTCTTCTTTCTTTCCTCTGACAGATTTGCCAGTCCCTTTGGCTCACTGCATTTGCATGGTCCTGGGTAAGAATTGCATATTCTTCATCATCCTGGAACCTAATTAATAACCCCTTCTCAACTTGGTTCATGTTGGCCAGATCATTCTCCAACTCCCATTTAGGCAGGGAAGTTTAATTAAATATGTGACATATTTAAATAAGTATGTGACATGGTTGAATATGGAGAGGCCCACTATTTAGACAGGAAGTAAACTTTGACAAAACATCCAAGTAATTAAATAATTTCATAGCCACATCATTTTTCAGGAATTTAAATGTATATGTGTTTGACTTTTCTGATTCATGCCATTATTCTTTCAGTGATAGAGTGGACATGGTACATTGCTCTGAGAGGAATACCTCATTACCTTTCACAGTTCTCTGAATTTCATAGTGTTACCTAAAAATACCTTTTCACCAGAAGAGCCTAGAACAGCACTCAAAAGAGAGCCGTGTTTGCCATTACACTGATCTCAGTCAGTAGACGCCAATGGATTATTGAGCTGCATGCTGCTCATAAATCAACACACATTATACTTGTACTCTACTGCATTTTAGTCTTTCATCTACGTACTAAGTGACATTTAATGTTAAACTAATGTAAGAATTGTATCTCTATGGTTTGTTTTGGATTATTTTCTCTAGTATATTTATGAATGACCAACCTCTTCAAAAATTCATACATACTGATGATCTATGTAATGTATCCAGGGAAATAATTTTATTTCTCTCAAGAAAAATGTTACATATTCATTGAATCAACATTCAGACTATGATGAAAACCAATTTTTTGACAACATAGTCATGCTGTAGTTGAAGTTTTTATTGGTGCCACAAAGAAGTCAATTCTGAAATAGATCTGTAATAGAAGCTCACTGGCTATTCACCCGAACTCTGTTCACACAGGAGGTGATATTGGTTCAAGTATTATTAAAGCACATGAAAAGATAAAAAGTAAGCCTTACGCCATGAAATTAACTCCAGAAAATTGACTAGTTCTAGGTGATATATTAAATTGATAGTTCTGAAAATTCAGTTGTTGTCTAATGCTAAGGTATATGAACTCAACAGACAGATAATTCTTACCTGGCAAGAATATAGCTCCTAAGTAACATTTGAGGAATAACAGGAAATTCTACACCAGATACAAAAGGGATAACAGGAAAATCTACACCAGATACAGATATGCAGGATGGAGGCACTGGCTAATAGCACTGAACCTAGGATTAGAAGATCTGATTTGATCTTACACAAACCAGTGACTGTGACGCTACATATGTCTTTGAGCCTGCATTTCTTGATCTTTAAAATGAAAGCAAAAACACCTCTCTTACAGGGTGGTGGAGACAGTAATGGAGATAATAGGTGTAGAAATGCTTTGTAAATTCTAAAGTGGTCTAGAAATATAAGATACTATGTCTTCTGTTTCTTGTTAGTGCCATACCATAAGCTATCAAGGCATAATAATAATCCTGGAAAGCACACATTTAAGGCAAAACATTTGTCAAAGAAACCCGATTGGAAGAAGCAATATAGACAAGTTTAATGAACAGTCTTTCCTATTTTTCTGGATACAATGGTAAGTAAAATATTACCAAAGATATTAAATAAAAGCTTCCATTAAAAAGGCTGCGCTAAAATGCGCAGAGTCCAAGAGATCTATTCCATAGGAATTCACACAGTCAAGCCTAGCAATGTCTGAACTGTTATCCAAGCAAACTGTCTCAAAAATTAATTATTTGGAGTTACTATCGCAACACCAATACAGGTGAATGTAGTGGCATGCTGTTCCTGGGGTACCTACATGTCTGCTAGATACCTGTTAATATCCAATTAAATAAATAACAGGCTGCAAAAATGGAAAAAAGTCATTGCTTATGTCAGCGATAGAAAAAAAAATGTCTAGAAATAAGGAAAGAATTAGTGATAGAGTTGAGCACACAGAATAGCTACCACTTTAAAAGCTGTGTGGACTTAGGCTTCCCAGAAGTCCCAGACCTGTCATTCTCCTAGCTACTATCACTCCTTAAACCAAAACTGTCAGGTTTGAATAATAGAAAAACTTCTGTTACTTTCTCTGGATACTGAGTTCACTGAGAGGGAGGCAATTTAACTATCCCTCCATAGTCCCAGTTATTTCGTCCCTGACAGATGCAACATCTTCCCAGAATGATCTTCCACAGCAATGATGAAAAATGAGAGTTGAAGAAAAAGATTGTCACAAATTCAAACTAAAGAATTGGTAAAATAGTTTAATAAGGTATGCAATATAATTTTAGAGTTAAAAACAATATACTCCAAACCAGAATTTTCTTCTAAGCTTTCATTAGTTGGTTAAGACTCTACTGTTCTTGGCAGTTGCTTAAGCTCAAGTATATTTGATCACCTTTATCATAATCTTTAAATTCTATAAAATAACAGTCAGTTGGATAGATAAATTGTGGTGTATTTATAGACTAGAATATCATGAAACAATGAAAATAAGTGAACCACAGATACATTCAACAGCATGTATGACTCTTATCAACATTGTTAACTGAAAGCAGTTAGACACAAAATAATATATTTTATGTAATGACAGGTATATAGAATTAAAAAATAGTCACCCCTGGTCTATGGTGTTAGAGGTCAGTGGAGTTTCCTTGAGAGAGAAAAAAAGGTATATTCTTTGAAAGGGGCTGAATGGGCTTTCTGATATGTTGGAAATGTTTTATTTTGTGATCTGGGTAGTGGGCTCATAGGTGCATTAACTTTGTAATAATCTATTGAAATGGACACTTACGTTTTATGCACTTTTCTGCACATTTAAAAAATATGTAAGTTCTTAGTTTGGCCTCTAAGGTTGACCATGAGTATTTCCCCATGTGTTACTCCAACCTCACCCTCAAGTTGCCTCCCTAAATATTTTATTCCGACTATGTTGCTTTATTCACGCATCTCAAACAAGGTATTATTTTTAACCTGGTTCTTTTGCTTTTGCTGTTTCTCACTAGAAGTCATCTTCTATGTCTCTTCATATCAAAATCCTAATCATTCTTCAGAGTTCAACTATACCTCTTTTATGTAGCCTTCCCTCATTTCAGTAAATGTTCTTTCTCCATCCTCTGAGTTGCAATGATCATTTGAACCTCTCTCATCAATTTGATTTTAATTGCCCCTGAATTAAAAGTAAGTTCATTTGTTTTATTATGTAACAGGTATATAAATTATTGGAGAGCCAGGAACTCTATATTACATATCTTGAAATTCTTTTCCTTACTTCACAGATTAGCTGTACATGGTGCTAAGTGGATAATTGAATGAGTCTGTGAATAAATGGACAAGCAAATAAACCATTGAGTCAATTATTTATAAACATGTATAATTATTATATACCTCTGAGGGGCCCTTGGATCAAGTTTCATCCCAGCCCATGAATAAGTGTTGGTAAGTCCTCCAGTTCCCTCTTGGTTCTGGCCAAGAAATCAGTAGATGAGTGGTGGAAAGTTATATAAAATCTTGTATCTTACTACCCCCCAAAAGTGAGAGAGAAACAGACTGAAAGTCTAGAATTAGTAAATATACTACCTGTCCAAGACAAAATTGTGAAATAAGTTGTTCCTTCTCTACCTTTCCTCCAAGGATCATGCCTTTTTCCAACCCCACCTCCATACTGTCTTTCTCCTCTTCCTCCTTTATTTTCAGAGGTCAATAGTGACATCTGTTGATTGCTGTATTAGAGTTCTCTAAAGAAATGGAGCCAATAGGGTATGTGTATGCAAATTTCCATGTCAAGGGCAAAGCAAGAAGGTTATTGCAGGATCTACTCTGCAAGATTGCCAAAGGCCTATGTTCTTGGCACATGACTGAGGCAAAGCTTCACCAGATGTCCTTATACCCACACTACTGCCTTAAGGGATGGCAGGCAGCCTGACACCTTTTTCCCGAAATGTCCCTCCGGCATCCTCTGCTGATAAAGGTTAACATAGGTCTCACTTTAAAGGAGAAATACTAAAAGGAAGTGTCTATTATCACAGAATATATATTGAAGGGTGAATTTGGAGCCAAGAGGCAATAACTTGATAACTGGCATACAGGCTATAAGTACCAGTTATGAGAGCCAATAGATTCCCTTCTGGTTTTAGATCTTTTCAGCTGGATTTTCTGAATATTGAACTGAAAGACTGTTAACTGACAAAAGGCCCAGTCCTCATACCACCTAGAGCAAAGCAGTTTGTCATTGAATATTGAATGCTTTTCTGAGTCTTTTTGCCACTATTTTCCTTCAAAACCTTTCTGCCTTGGCCCCATTTTTTTTTAGTTAGAATTCTACTTATTGTCCTTGATATATACGTTAAAAGCCTGTCAACATCATATTTTTATTTTAATAATAGAATTCTAGAAAATGAAAGCTTTAAAACAGAAGAATGATAGAGTTAGGTATCTTTAAAAGTTGATAGAATATCTTAGGACAACTGGCACTTTGGTTTCCTTCAAATAATTAAGCTATAATCTATAATAACAAAATATAGTTAGAATTTTTTTTTTTTTTTTGAGACGGAGTCTCCCCCTGTCACCCAGGCTAGAGTGCAGTGGTGCGAATATAGTTAGAATTTTTAATTCAATTAGGATTGCTCTCAAATCCACCTGGTAATTCTAGAATTGCACCTTGACAACAAAGCATAGTCCCAAAAGAAAGCATTTATTTTCAGTAAAACACAAAAATACCTAAGTAAGCAACTTTAATAGGGTTTACATAAGTTTCAGTTAAAAGTAAGATATCTAATGCAAAAGACAATTGCTGTCTGTGTTATTTCTAAAAACAGAAGTTCCAGATAGTAGAGGAATTAAGAAAATAAAAACTTTACACAATGGTAAAAAATGTGTTAGTAGCTAAAATAATTACTTTATGAAGTAGACTCCCAAGGAATGTATAAACATTTCCGATTAGACAATATTGGCTCTTTGAAAAGCTTCATTTTAAGATTTAGACTAACATATATCTTTTTTTATTCTTGGCTTCAGCAATTTCTCCTAAATGCCTCAGTAGTCTTGTTTTCCTTGGGTTTTATAACCACAAAGTTTATTATTAAAAAGTTTTAGTTCACCTCAAATACTTTCTGTGCTATTTGGAAAAAGTATCTAGGGGAAAATTCACGTAAGAAGAGTAAACCCAATTTAACAGAAAACATGAAAAATTGTTGATGAAGGGCTTTCTGTGTGTGTGTGCTCAGCCCAAAGGAAGTATCGGACTGGCTCTGGGAGTGGGAGGCAGCGTGAAAAGATGTAGTATCTCCTCCTCTGCCTGCTTGTGTTGGATAAATGAATCATTTTATTGTCAGGTTGGCTGAGACTGAACGTCAACATTATACAGGAAAGTCCCAAAGGTAGGCAGCAGAGGGGATGCTATACCAGTTTCCCTCACTTGATGCTATTAAATGAGCTCACAGTCTGTAAGATAAAAGTTAGATACATTGAAGGACAATAAGTACCTAGTTTTATAGCAGTACTTTATGTTCAAACTCCTCATGAGTTTATACGTGTTTCTATGGAAAGACTGCATCTAAAACAATGCTCTTAACAAATGAAATTTATAAGAGAAAACAAGCCCTGTGAATTGCTATACTAATGAGTGTTTTTTTTTTTTCAAACACAGTAGTACAGTAGTCACTTACAATGTCTGAACATTCTAAGGCCTAACAATAGATACTACATTTGATTTACAATTTTCATAAATATGTTCTATGTTCGTTTACAAATTTTTTCCTGTGTTACACATAAAGAACACTCATCCATTCATTCCACAAAAATATATTTGTTACCTTCTATATGCCAGGAAACCATGATTTCTGCCATTGTAAATCTCTCTAGCATATGAGAAAGGTTACTATAAAAATCTGTGATTATCATGTGTTAAATGTGCACCACACTTCAACCAGGAATAATAATCATTTTTATATAATGATACAATTTCCGAATGCACACACGCATACATATATGTATAGAAAGAGAGAAAGATAATGGTAATGTTCAATATATGTACCAACTGCTACAGCAGAGGTTCCAACAAACCTAAATGCAAATGCAATAAGATTGATTTTGGAAAAATCTATAGAATACAGAATCTCAGCCACTATGTCCACTTGCAAGTATGGTTTAGCAGGCTCCCACTGATCCAAAGACAGGACCTTAAACTGCGATCTTTTCCCCATCTTTTAACTGTAATATGAGAACTTAAAAGAGGTTATAATATTGGAAATTAGAAATTGATCATTAATACATATTTATTACTTTCATACTATGTGTCAAAAACTTTGCCTGCTGTTCAATCAAGGCGAGCCAAGTTTCAGGTTACTAAGGAATAAATACAAAATAAACAATAAGCAGGGGGTGCAATGAGAGAATATTGATTGTGGTAGAAGCATGGCTGAGGAGGAAGTTGTAGAAAGATAATGGAAAAGCAACTAAAAAGGCGATCATTATTAGAGCAAGAACTTGCAAAAGGGAGAAGGTTTGAGGTCAAAGCCAAGAGGAAAGGGGTAAAAAAGGAAGAATGACTATGTTGAAGGAGGAAAGAAAATAAAGATGGATAAGAATTGCAAATCAATTTAGAGTTGTAGGATAAGTAGAATAAGTCCTAGAATGATAGGAATTTGGAAGGAAAGAAAGAGGATCTTCCAGAATGAGAAGAATAGATGAACTCCAGGAAGAAGTTATAAAGGAAAATTTTTCATGACTGTCACAACTATTTCCTCTGTGAAGTAGGGAAGGTAATCTGCGAAGAATAAAGAGTGCAGCATTAAGTACAAAGTTTAAAAAGCAGTAAAAATTTTTAAAAGAAAGTGTCATAGGAAATAGGTAAGTATCTGTAAAGATTTCCTAGAAAAAGATTGAGAGTTCAACAGAGGACCGAAATCATAAATGTATAAGGCAGACAATCAATATGGTTATGTGATTTGCTCCAGAATTATTCAGTGCCTGGTTTCAGGATCAGAACAAACAGATGGTTGGGTTATTCTAGAATTGAGGATTAGGAATAATGGAATGAGAAGAAGGTCGTGAGAGAGTTGGGAATTAAGAGCGTCAGTGAGAGAGAGGTTTAACTGAATGACTGTGGATTGTCAGCTGGAGTGAATAAGGAAATGAAGCCAAATAAGGCTTATTGATCAAGAACATATGAAACTGACAAAGTACAGAAGAATCAATGGGAGTGAAGAGCAGTCATTCCCCTGAATGAAACCCCTCCGGGTATTCTGCAGCCTGGATGATAAAGTGTCATTTACTTCTTAAACCATACAAGACTGTTTATAATCTTGCCTGCCTCTCAAGCTCATTGCTAATTCCTTCTCCCAAATGCCTCCAGGCATTCTGCATGTCCGGCAGGCAGACCAAACATGATGCTTTCTGTCTTCATGTTACTGCTGTTCTTTTAAAGGGCTCCTCTTCTTCTCCTAAACTTCATGTCCTCTATTCACTAATGAACTTCTCAGTTTTCAAGACCCACTTCAAGCATCTCTTTCTTATTAAAGTCATGTGTAGTACATGGTATGAAAAAAATGACTGCCAAAATTTCCTTCCACCCTTACATACTCATGCCATTACTCCCACCAAAAAAACCCTTGATTCTGGGCGGACAAACAGAATGCTGTAGAACTGACACTATTCCAGTTCCAACCTAACCCAACTGCCATATTGCGAAGAAGTTCAGGCTATCTTGCCTGGAGTATGAGATACCATGCAGAGAGAAAATCATAGAGAGGAGAGATTACATATGGCAACTATATCTCAGACATATGAGTGAGATCTTCTTGGCCATTCCTATTCATCCCAACCACCAGATGAATGGAGGTGGAGCCCAGTCAACCTACAGAATTATGGGAAATAAGAAATCATTTCTATTTTAAGCCACTATGTTTTGGGGTTTAATTATTCATTTATAGATAAATGACATCTCTCCCATTTTCAACCTAAGTGTAACTGTTCAAACTTTCCACTGTATCACACTACTGCACCTATAATACACCTGTATTATTTTACTTATCACACTAGGATTGCAAAATTGTTTTTACATATCTGCTCCCTTCCTATTCTGTGAGATGAAACAATGTTTCAGTGCTAGGGTATGTTTACACTATGTGTGTGTATGTATATGTGTCTGTTGTGTGAGTCTGTATTCTAAGTCCTAACACACAACATATGATAAGTATTTAATAATTGACTTGAACTACATTAAATAGGGATTGAGTTAGTGGAAGTTAGAAAGAGATAGCTATGAGGTTCAGTCATTAGAATTTTATGATTAAGTATTTCATAAAAGGAGCAGTTCCCTGATTGACACGGAAACATGATGGAAGTGAAGTTCGCTTAAGGATAGTCTAGGAATTCAGGTGGGGTGGTAGAATCATCAAGGATGTGGACTTGTGGCCTAGTACAATTACAGAATTTTGTGTGGAATGGAATATGGTGCTATCCAATGGCAAGAGATTGTGAACTTCAGAAAAAGAGACACTGTGAGTGACAGCTTTCTGAAGAAAAGGCTCTTAAAGTAATAGTAAACCATTAAGAATATGCAGGTTCAACCTTCTGCCCAATGTATGTTTAAGGGAGAAAAAGTCAGTCTCATTTCACAGACTTATGTGGAAATTGTACTTTAACTAAAAGAAGTTTCCCTTTAAGTCATCTGAGTGCACCTTTTTAGTCTCCTCCAACGACCCCTTTTTTCCACTGCCACTGAAAGCTTTCTGCACAGTCCTCTGCCATTCTCACTCTACATCTCTTCTCTGGACGATGTGAGCCACTCCGACAGCTTCCATGATTACTGGTATCTCCTACAGCTGAACTTTCTGACTCCATTTCTTTTATGAGTGTCAGAACTATTATTTACAATTCTCTTCTGAATATCTCCAGTGTTTTGCCTACCACTTATGTCAAACTCAAGACATCAAGGGACGAACTGATTATCTGCTATTCAAAACATGTTTTTTTTTTTTCCTTCCGTATTTCCTAGTTCAGTAAATGGCATACTGGCCACTCCAAGAGTATAGAAAGAAACAGCCAGCTCAGTGGTTAAGAGCTTGGATTCTGGAATTAATCAAACAGAATGTGCTCAAATTTGGCCTTCATAAATTACTAACTGTATGGTAATTCTAGTCTGCTCAGGCTGCTGTAACAAAATACCAGAAGTTGGGTCACTTAAACAACAGACGTTGATTTCTCTCAGTTCTAGAGGCTAAGAAATCCAAGATCAGAGTTCCAGCATGCTCAGTTTCTGGTGAGGGCCTTCTTTGTGGCTTGCAGACAGTTGCCTTCTCGCTGTGTTCTCACACAGAGCTACTTCTCTGGTCTCTTCTTATAAAGGATACTAGTGCCATCATGAGTACCTTTACGACCTTATCTAAACCTCTCAAAGGCCCCATCTCCAAAGGTCATTACATTGGGAGTTAGAGTTTCAACATATGAATTTTGGGGGCACACAATTCAGTCCAAAGCAGTAACCTTGGCAAACTACTTAACTTTTAAGAGATTCATTTTTCTCACCTGTTAGAATCTCCAAAACCTTCTGAAGAGGATTAAATAAATGCTTATCCAAACCCTCAAAACTAATCATACCAACTAGATCTCTTGAAGCCATTCTTACCTTCTCCCTTTCCCTTAGTACCCACCTCTTCCAAGCAACTGACTGCCAAATTCTGTTACTTCCATTTCTAAAGTGTATCTTAATATATGCGTTTGTCCATTGTCACTTCCACTGTGCTAGTTTAGACCTGAACATATTTCAACCAGACTATTCTTGACCTCATCTAACCCATCTTTCACACCATTGCCAGAGATAATGTTTTAAAAAATATAATTCTGATCATATCCTTTTTCTTCATTTTCAATTTTTTTTCAGTAGCTCCCTGTTTCCTACAAAAATCATGCCAAACTCTTTAGCATCTGACTTTTGCAGTCTTTTTCTGAACTACCTTTCCAGGGCCACTCTACATTATTTCCCACCATCCCCTGTATTTAAAACTGTCATTCTTTGAACATATTCTTCTGCCTTCATGTCTGGTTCCTTTCCTAAATCCTTACCCCCTACTTTTCCCCCTGAGAATTCCTGCTCAAACTCCAAGACCCAGCTCGAATGTGATTTCCTTTCTGTTGTCTTCCCAAAACCCCCAAGTGACATAGAATGCCCCCTCATCTGTTTTCCCACAGGGCTGTATACAAACCTGTCTAGCCTTTATTACACTACAGTATAGTTATTAATTTACTTGTCTATCTTCCCAGCTAGACTCTGAGCACTTCCTCAGAGGCAAGGATAGTGAAATATTTATTCTTGCATTAAAAGTCCATCCTGGAAAATACTAGTCAGTATATGTAAGATGCTTGATAAATGTCGGTTGAAAGAATGAATAAACTATGTAACTTTAATGGTGCCTGCTATATATTAATTCAGTTCAAATTTTTCAGGTATAAGTTCAAATTTTTCAGGTATATATAAAAAGTAAATCATTAAAACTGGGCATTGAAAGAAGTAGATTATCTATACGTATTTTTCCCAACTTTAAAATTCTATAATCTTATTGTGAGCTTGGCTAAAGATCTTCTCCAGGCATATAGGATTAAAGTCTTGTCTGAGATAGACTTAAAGTTGTAGATAGGATCTAATGGGTTGTTTAAGGTATATTTCCAATTTATTCTGTTACATTAACTTTTATAAACTGATATTTTGTGAATTTTATACCTTTCAATTAAACAAAATTGAATTATATGCAATAACTGATCTTGCAAGATGGTAACATGGTGAAGAAAGTGGTTTTTTTTCCTGAAACCTTGTCAGCTTGAGTGACATGTGAGTACCCAGCACTAAGCATCTGTTAGGGAAATCTTATTACTCTGTGTCTGTCACTAGAAAATTGGAACAAACATTGCAAGACCTACATACTTAAAATGTTATGATGTGTTTTTTAAAATTGCTTTCCACAGAAGGTCTTTTATTTTATTAGAAAATTATAAGCAAACAAGGCTTGTTTAATGGCTTTCAGAGTATAAGCACATTTCATGTCAAAATTGTATCACTTTCAACTGCTGAGTTGTGTGAGAAAGCTGTCAGGCCCTGGTGCCCAAGAAAATAGGGCACCATGGCAGAAATTTCTTACTGAAGGGCATAATGTATGCTCAATTAAACCGATACAATGTGTGTAATGGTCTACTTCTATCTTAGAATGTACTGCTAGCTTTCTGTTCTGGAATCAGAATTTTCCTAATGCCTGGACTTTTTGTTGAATCCCATGTAAGAAGTAATGCAATCTTTGAGTTTATATCTCAGGGAAGGTTGGGATCTTTTTTTTCTCCTTTTAACATTCAAAAATTCTCAGATATATTACTTTCTCATTCTGATAATCTATATATACTCTACACCCTTTCCATACTTCTCTTAGCTTATTAAATATCTTAGCTGACAATTAAAGAAAATATGCATGAAATGCTAAAATTATAGCCAATTTTTCAGAGGAATCAATTGTTGGTTACAGCATTATTTTTCTTAAGAAACATTCCCAAGTCCTTTATTTCTTCAAATACCATGGATATCTATATGTGCTTCAAATGAATGGGAGGTAATAAAATATGATGGAAAAATCCTGGAAAATTCCAACACTCCTTATATTGTTCGTTATTTGATGAGTTTATAACAATTTTGCTTCTTTAAGCCAGCAGAGAGCACCCACAGAGGTGGTAGATGATAACTTTTCCACAAAAGATGGCAATAAATAGATAACATTTAAGATATATATTTTTCTATATATTCTAAGAAAAGATGACCACTAAACATGAATTCCCCCATGATAGAAGGATATTGTATGTTACTAAACTGCCATCTACTGGATTTGTTCACCCAGTACACAATATCATCTATAAATTTTTATTTTTCAAGGAATACATGAGTTTTTTTCCCAGCCATTTTCTGACTTTCTTTCTTTCCCTAGTTCTAGAAATGTGTGCTTCTAATGACCAGGAAAAAAAAAAATTGTTTCAACTAATTATAGTCCAACCAAAGTCATTCACATCATTTAAGAATTAGATTGATTATTCATAGTGTCATGAAAACATGTCAATTTGAGACAAGAAGAGGTTTAGAGAGGCTTACACTTTTCAGAGTGCCACCTATCTCCAAAGGGCACATTCATTAAGAAGCTCCAGGTGCAAGTTGTGGAAGCAAAACAGCATAATGAAGTCCTTTGCCTCCTTGTGCACCTTTTGATTAATAACATCCTCCTTCAATTCTAGCAGATTGTACACCAGTGTATGCCACAAGAAACCTAAAATGCAAGCCTACTTTTCTATCCTTCTCTGAATAGAGTAAATCACCATTTACCTATGGCCAGAATCAAAAGAATTAACAAAATAAGGTATTTGTGGCACAACCTACTTTTATAAGAAAAGAACAGCTAATAAGCCGACTGATGATATTTACTTGATAACAATGTATAATATGTGTCACTGATCAAATTCCACCTAATCTGTCTTCTCTGTCCTATAGTCACACATGGAAATGCAATTGATATTTGGCCTGGCGCAGTGGCTCACACCTGTAATCCCAGCACTTTGGGAGCCCAAGGCAGGCAGATCACCTGAGGTCAGGAGTTCGAGACCAGCCTGGCTAACATGGTGAAATCCCATTTCTACTAAAAATACAAAAAATTAGATGGGCATGGTGGTGCATGCCTGTAATCCCATCTACTCAGAAGGCTGAGGCAGGAGAATCACTTTAACCTGGGAGGCAGAGATTGTAGTCAGCTGAGACAGCACCATCACACTCCAGCTTGGTCAACAAGAGTGAAACTCTGTCTCAAAAAAAAAAAAAAAAAGCCGGGGGGGGGGGGGTAGTGGAATGGGCATTTATTGAATACTATTTCCTAGACATTTTTTTTTTTTGAGACAGAGTCTTACTCTGTTGCCCAGGTTGGAGGGCAGTGATGAGTTCTCGACTCACTGCAACCTCTGTCTCCCAGGTTCAAGCGAGTCTCCTGCCTCAGTCGCCCATATTTACTAGACATTTTCATGGGCACTATCACACTTTATCTACATAGTAGCTTGGTTAGGTAAATATCGTTATCCTCATTGTCATCACTGAATGTGATTGAAGGCCAGAGTGATAATAAGAGCAACACTTATTGACTACTTAATATTTTCCTGTCATTGCCTTTATTACTTTAGAAAAATTGACACAATTAATTCTCAAGACCACATTATGGAAAACATGTTATCACTATCCTCATTTTATTAGAGGTGACTCCAAGAAGCTAAGTAACTTGCCCAACATTACACAAATAATATGCAATAGAGTTTGGATTTGACCCCAGCAAACTGGTTCCAATATCTGTCCTGTCAACTTCAACATTATGCTGTTTATGAATGTGTGTGTGTGTGTGTGTGTGTGTGTTTATACTTCAGTATTAAATGGGCTATATTATTGTTTGTTTCTAAAAATTGGTAATTGTGTATTTATTGTCAGGCATTTCATATGCATTATCCATTAGAAATACCACATATATGTATCCCCATTTTACTTTGATAAAACTGAGGTTTGGAGAATAACAAGAATAAGAATAATCACAGTAAACACATTACACATATCATGTGCTAGATACTCTTCATGTGAAAAGTTTTAAACATAGTACATATTTAATACTGACAACAACAATATGTTGCATTGTTACTACTACTATACAGGTGAGGAAAAAGAAAGGTACCACGTTGACCAAAGTCGCAAGGCTATCAGCAAGCAATGCAAGAAATCTAGTTCCAAAGACCCATGATTTTATCCACTACTGTAGACTTTGAAACAATTTAGAATAGTCATTCCTTGTTTATTGCAGCAAATGTTTGCAATACGCCTTAACTATAGTAGCATTCATCACAATCAAACATTTTGTTGCATACCAAGTAAAATAATTATGTACATTTGGTAAAGAGTGAGAAAGAATCAAGCCTGTACAGTTTCACATTGGTCAGGCTTATGCATAGTTTCAATAATGGTAAAAATAAAATTTTTCTCTTCATTTATCCTACAAACATTGAGCACTAACCTTGTTCGAGGTGCTTGGGTAGTGAAAATAAGGTTTGTTTTATTCTGTAAAGAATTGGAGATACATAAAAACAAATAGGAAATTGCAACATAAAGGGATAATTGCTAAAAAGAAGTTTTGCTTCCTAAATCACAGCCACAGCTACAAAACACTTTATGTTACCTGCTTTCATGACTCCAAAAGAGGTCATACACAGGGTAAAACTAGCAAAAGAATAAAAAGGCAGAAGAACATTCTTTCATAAATACATAAAATAAGGTGCTTAAAGTTGTTATAATAGTTGCAATTTTATTTAAAATTCTGTTAACATTTATGTCTGAATCACAGGTGGAAGTTCAAAATAGCTTCATGATATATGTTTTCCTTGTTTCACATCTGATATTTTTCTTTCAGTACTACTCCTTCCTAGTGGGTTTGCCTGGTCCTGAGTTCCCAGGTCCTCCCAGTCCGGCTCATGCCAAATTCAAACTATCATGTTAATCAGAATTTTTAGTTGCAGGTGACAGAAACCCAGTGCAATGTAGCTTAAGCCAAAAGAAAGTGTGCTGACATGACTTAGGTGACTGGGAAGTCCAAGAGATAGACATGCCTTGACAGAGCTATATTCAGGGATCCAAATGCTATACTTAGAGTTCACTTTTGTCCCTTGCCACACATCCCTCTCCTTAATTCTCTCCATCTGTCAGCTCTTATTGTGTCTACTTGACTTCCTTTTGTGGGCAAACTCTCTCTATACAGTGGGTCTCACATTCACATATACTGGGTTAGCAACCCTAATGAAGAAAAAAACTTCTCTTTCCCAATAATCCTAAAGGAATCCTCAAGAATATTCTGATTGGCCTTGCCTGGTTCATATATTCATTTTTCAGCCAATCACATGATTAGGTGAGCTAATACACAGAATTTGATGATCAAAAAGGACTCACAAAAATTAGAAATAGCATCAAGTTTTCCTAATAATTTCAGAGTACAGGCAATCAAGAGACAAAGACAGAGCAGAGAAAGTCTGGGACATTCTGTGTGACTTTGCCAGATGCTTCCTATCCACTGACCCAGAGTGATTAACTAGGTCTCTGTACATAGTTTTGCTGATTATTACCTCACAGAGCAGAAGCATGTAATTTATAATACATCTGCTCAGATGTTATAAAATGGCATTCCATTACATTACATTCTCCAGAGAAGCCATTCATGTCCCCATAAATCAATAGATTCCAGGTTTATTTACTAGAAGTAATCCTTATCCAGGGAGATCCTGCTAAGGGCTTTCTGTAGAAAGATCCCCCTCTGTCTAAAATCATTATTCTATTTATTAGAGTGTTTAGTTAGAAAGGAGATTAGAACAGATTACCTGACTTCCTTTCTTTTCCCTAGTGGTACCCCTATAGGAAAAGAAGTGAATGGTCCACAGGGCTAGCTGCTTTATTCCTTCCCCTGCACCAGGTGACTGGACATTCTGACTGAACATCTAGAGACAAGAATCTCAAACTGTGCTCAGGGGTAAAAGAAGAACCATGATTGACAGACCCCCAGAAGCACCTGGACTGTGAGATGGTGATAGAAAAGCACGTTGGGTAGTGCTTTTATAAACTGCGAGTGCTCTTGTTTATCATACTGCTTCTGTCCAGACAAGAGACTTTTAAGAGTTCTAATGATGCTATAACTTTCCTGTTCCTAAACTTTGTCTATTTCTCTCTAGTTTCTAACTGTGAAAAACTCTTCAGCTATGTTCTGTGACTCATAGATTACAGCAAAAGAACAAATAGTGACAGCAAAGAATGGAAACAACTATGCCAAATCTTGGAGTCTGTAGGAAAGCAATCCAAAAGAATGCTGAATAGGACCTGACAATGAACCCTTAAGAGGAGAAAGAATATCCCAAGGGTTTTCCATCTAGGCTTATGTCCTCATATTCATTTTCTTACAGAAATCTAAAGTTCTAACACAGCAAATGAATTTCTTTAACAGTCAGGGTACACAAAAAAACTATCCTACTGACCTGAGAATCCAGAAGAACCTTTTTTTTTGGCCAAGACAGCGTTTATGTTTAGGTTGAATTTGAAAGGCTTTGAACAACTCGTCACATTCTCTCTCATTCCCTAGTATTTTACACAGGCCTGTTTCATTCATTTATGCTACTGCCTGAACCCTATAAACATTTGAGATTTTCATTTAAGGTTTAAGACTTGATTTAACTGAAAATCCCTTTATAAGAATGTAAACTTTAGGCCAGGTGCAGTGGCTAACGCCTGTAATCCAGCACTTTGGGAGGCCAAGATGGGTGCATCGCTTGAGATCAGGAGTTCAAGACAAGCTTGGCCAACATGGTGAAACCCCGTCTCTACTAAAAATACAAAAATTAGCCAGGTGTAGTGGTGCATGCCTATAACCACAGCTACTCTGGAGGCTGAGGCAGGAGAATCACTTGAACCCAGGAGGTGGAGGTTGCAGTGACCCGAGATCGTGCCATTGCACTCCAGCGTAGGTGACAAAGCCAGACTCCATCTCAAAAACAAACAAAAAGAATGTACACTTTAAACTGTTTTTAGTTATTTACACTAGGATGTAAACAGTTTTTCAACTGTTTTTCACTGTGGGAGATGAGAAGCTTTTGAAGAAGTTAAGACTGAAGGAATAACAGGGTGGGGACTAGGGTGAGCCAGATGCCTACGGTTCAACATTTAAGGAGGCGTTCATTCTCAAGTGATACCTCCAGGCTCAGCACCTGAGACTGCCTCCTTAAATTTCATGCCCTATGCGTATTGTTTGCCTCACTCTTGTCCCAGTCCTTTAAGGATAAACTTTAACCAGCTTTGGTTTCTGTTACTTGTGATGAAGTACCCTAATTGCATTTCCCTTCCCCACCCATGAAATGAGGGAGTCATTCTTCCTGGGAACACCCATAATATCCTCTGATTATACCTATACTATACTTACAACACAGTTTTCTCACTATTTACACATCCATATGCACCAACACTCTGTGTGCTCCTTAAAGAAAGAGACTGTGACATAATCTTCTTTTTTTTTTTTTTTTTTTTTTTTAAATTTATTTATTATTATTATACTTTAAGTTGTAGGGTACATGTGCATAACATGCAGGTTTGTTACATATGTATACTTGTGCCATGTTAGTCTGCTGCACCCATCAACTCGTCATTTACATCAGGTATAACTCCCAATGCAATCCCTCCCCCTCTATGCAGCCTTAAAAAAGGATGAGTTTGCGTCCTTTGTAGGGACATGGATGCAGCTGGAAACCATCATTCTTAGCAAACTATCACAAGAACAGAAAACCAAACACCGCATGTTCTCACTCATAGGTGGGAACTGAACAACGAGATCACTTGGACTCAGGAAGGGGAACATCACACACCGGGGCCTATCATAATCTTCTTTATAGCTGCAATATCTAGTCCTGTACCTGTTGAGTGGGTAAGTGAATGAATGAATGGACAAATAAATAAATGAGTGTGTTGTCAGCATTGAACATGCCATACCCGCTGTGGCATGGAACACCTGTGAAATCCTTTTGTCAGTAAAAACGTTTTACTTTTGCTATAGATAGATGGCAAACTGCTTTTATTCTAATTGTGATATGATTTCTCTCATAACTTTGTAGGTAGTCTTTGTATTGTTCCAGTTTTTTATTTAAACATATGTGCTCAAGAAAGAACTGCAGTAGATTTGTGACTGACACCGTATATATGCTTTTGCCCTCAGTCTCCAGCAGGGCCAGACTCCTTGACCTAATTAGACTTCTCCACTCCCACATGGCTGGTAAATACTATAATTAATTTATAAAGGACTCTGAAACACCAGCTGGCAAAAGTTTCCTATTAATGACTTCTATGGAATGAAAAGAGCATTTAAGTTGTGGGAGAGTTGTAGTGTGTGTGTGCATGTGTGTGTGCGCATGTATTCACATTTTTTAATGTAGTGAATTTCTGAGAATGTCAAATCATAACATGTACTAAGTAAACAAGGTTTAATAATTTCTTGTCATTTCTTTCAGTACATTTATTTTAAATTTTTGAAAGAAATCTGTGTGACAAAATATTCTTAGAGATGTATATTTGGGGTATGTGAGACTTGAATGTTCATGAATATTCACACACATCCCATAAACTATGTCATTCTTAAAAGAAAGTTAAAGAGAAAAAGGTGGACCATCGGTTTAAGAAGGATGTCTCAATGCTTTGAGAAAGCAACTACTGTAGTGGCCTTTTGGAGTATTTGCCTATTCAGAAGCCATGGTTGGCAGAATTTCAAGATGGCTTCCAAGATTTCTGTGTCCTGGTGTACATGCCCTGTATTATACCCTCTCTGTGAGTGTGGGCAGGACCTGTGAATACAATGAGATGGTACTCCTTTGATTAGTTTATGTTAGATGGCAAAGGGGATGGAACCATCTCTCCTCTGATTACATTATATTATATAAGACTCTATAGTAGTATTAGTTATAGTAGTAGTGGATAGAGTAATGGTAGTGGCAGTAGCAGCAGTCGACTGGAGAGAAATTCTCCTGCTGGCTTTGGAGAAGTAAACTCCGTTGTGAGATGCCATGTAATTAGGACCTGAGGGCAGTCTCTTGAAGCTGAGAGAAACCCCTGGCCAACATCTCCCAAGAAAATAGGGACCTCAGACATAAAGTTGCAGGGAAGTAAATTCCACTGACAACTGAATATGCCTAAAAGAGAACCCCGAGCTTAAGATGAAATTGCAGCTCCACTTGGCACCTTGATTTCTGCCTAGTGAGACCCTAAGCAGAGAATCCAATTAAGCTATGCCCAGACTTCTCATCCACAGAAACAGAGATAACAAATACATGTTACTTTAAGCTTCTAAGGTTGTGGTAACTTGTTACGTGGCACTAGAAAACCAATACAAGAACCAACTGCTTTTTCTTTTCTCTGCGCACTACCCTTTACTCTCCTTTTCCCACAGGAGTGCCTCCTAGTAGTCAGGCCTATACATCACACCATGCTCCTGAAAAACTGGCATAGCTGATTGGACAGAGATGCACACCTGACTCAAGCCAGAGCAACTAGAGTCTGTCTGGAAATTTGAAGATGGGGCTAAGAGGCTCCAGGTGGGAATTTCTTGAATAGAAGAAACAGAAACTTGAACACTTTAGCAACACTATCTTCTGTCCAGGGTTGCCTATAGATATTAAAAGCCCTGAGGAAATATTCAAGGAGAGAGAGAATTTATCTATAGCAATCAACTAATTACAAAAATAATTATAAAAGTCATGGACCCATGTGAGATGGAGTGATTTGCTGTTAAAGAGTCAAGGCAAGGAAAAGCTACTAACATAGCTGCTTATTGTCTAATCAGTGAACATAAAATTTCACCTGTTTGTATTAATTATTACTAAAGAAACCATTCCTGTTTAATTTCATATCTACCACTGCAAGGAAAAGGTAGTAACACTATTATCATTCACAATGCCATGGCTCCTTGGGTCCTATTATAATTGGAACCGTATAGATCTTCTTGCCTCTGCAGTTCCATAACGCCATTTATTTAATGCTGATTACAGCATTTCTCATATTGCTTCAACATCCATTGTACTGCCTGTGAACACTAGATTCTAATTATTCAAATGTTGTTAGTGTACTTTGTTGATGATGACCACAAATACAGATCTTACACAGAGAATGCAGGAAAATGCAAACAATTATTCATATTGTGGTTGTTAATTTATTGTTTGGAATTTATTAACAGCATTTATTTATAGAACTTATTGCAGTAACGTAGAATAGCACATCTCTCAACCATGTCTTCTCTTGAATTCTCTAGACCGTAATCACTACATCCCTAGAGTGTGATCCTTTTAAGTTTGGCTGCAGCCCTGCCTTCCATGTATAGTTATCAGTGGTGAAGATAGATGAGGGGCCCTGGATAGATGAAAAGAGTCATCCCATTTGAGCAACCAATGTCCATCACTTGTTCAACAAGGCTTACGACCAACTCAAAACAGGAGGTTACCATGTTGATTAGAGGTAAGAAAGGACATTGATTGAAATGGTCCATTGGCTTTGTGTTGCTACAGTCTCAAAAGCCCTCAAAGGAGGCAAGCATTGCCATGATAAGTCATGTCTGATATGTGACACGGAGCTTGCAGAGGGGTAATGTGACTGCCCTAATGTCAGCAGCAGGGTGAGGACTGGAGACCCCAGGATAAAGGATGTCTGCAGACACACATACGATTTTCAAGTGCTCTCCACTAGAGGTGACTCCTTGGTCTGAGCAGTCAGGGAAGAGCCCACATACTGGCTCACACAGTCAGCTCCAGACCAAGGATGCATGGGGGACAGTGGTGGCCCAGAGCACTGAAGTCATCCTGTGTCTGATATTACTGAAAATCACTCTCGAACCACTGAAAAAGCATCATAGGCCGGGCGCGGTGGCTCAAGCCTGTAATCCCAGCACTTTGGGAGGCCGAGACGGGCGGATCACGAGGTCAGGAGATCGAGACCATCCTGGCTAACATGGTGAAACCCCGTCTCTACTAAAAAATACAAAAAACTAGCCGGGCGCGGTGGCGGGCGCCTGTAGTCCCAGCTACTCGGAAGGCTGAGGCAGGAGAATGGCGTGAACCCGGGAGGCGGAGCTTGCAGTGAGCAGAGATCCGGCCACTGCACTCCAGCCTGGGCGGCAGAGCGAGACTCCGTCTCAAAAAAAAAAAAAAAAAAAAAAGAAAAAGCATCATTCTGGTGGCCCATACTTGTGCGATGAAAGAAATAATGCCATGAAAAAAATAATGCCCCAGTCAGTGGGAGCTTTGGCTCTCCAAGTTGCTCTCCAGGAACTGGCAGGGCCATCCAGCCCTAAGCCACCCTACAGGTGCTAGTCCCAGAGATCCTGGAGCACTGGTGGGACCCTGAGTATCGTAAGAGGGTCGTATGGTCAGGAGGGCCTGAAGGGAAGAAACAAAGAAGCCAATAACATTTTATCTAGGCTTAGGGTGTCCCACTCAACAGGTCCTGCTGACTTGGCTGGTCCCCACCACCAAAAGCAATAGAACATCTCAGGACTTCCATTGTCCAGGATCCACATAGTACTACATTTTGGCTCCATCCTGCTGAATGGTCCAAGGCACCCCAGGGGAATTTTAGGGCATCTCAAGGAAGGCCAGGTGCAGGACCAGGTTAGGAGCCCTGGTTGCCCAGGTCTAAGAGCAGTACTGCTTTTTTTTTTTTTTTTTTTTTCAGTCTTCTGAACTAAGTAACAGAAAATCTAGTCTGAGAAAAGAATACTGTGTATGCAGAATGAATTCAGCAAAGAGACAGAGAAAGGGTGCTGCTTGAATAGAGGATAGCTTCTTTTAGGATCTTTCTGAAACTGCACTCCTGCTCTAGCATTCCATCCATTAAACACCACCTTCTCTTTATAATATGCTCCCCCTTTTTGTAGTTTAAGTCATTTTATTTTTATTTTTGTTCCTTGCAAGCAGAGTGAGCCCTAATGCAATATTTAGAGCCAGATTCTTAGGTTTGTAGATTCAGAAACTCAACTTTACCATTTCCACCAGAGCTAATCTCCTGGGGACCAACATATTAAGAGGACCCGTAAACAACTGATATGCATTTCAGAATGCCAATTTCTTAATCTATAAAGAGAGCTTAATCCAGATGAACAAATTGTGTGGATAAATTCACTCTGGGAATTTCACCATAGTAGGTTAAGTGTGCTCAGGAAGAAGAAAAATTATCAGAGGACTGTTTGGTGAGCATATAGTAAGAATAAAGAAAATGGGTAGAATTTTTCTTTCAAATTAGGATAGCTGAAATAAATTTCTTTTGTAGAAATATTTATCTTTGAAAAATCAGCTATAGTCCTTGAACTCAAATAACCTCTTCTGGTCATTATCAGATGTATTCACAAATTTTGTCCATTGTTATCCTAGACTTACTATAAAGAATTTTTCTCTTGACAAATAATTCTCCCAGAAAAATTCTGCTAATTACGGTTAGTATAGTTGATTAACTGCTGTTGCATTAACTGCATGTCATCTACCAGCTCTGGCATCTATTATTCCTATTGACCCCATCAAGTCACTATCTCCTCTCTACTCTCAAGGGTGATCACTATCCAAGATTAGTTTTGCTGCTTTTGAACTTCATGTAAATGGAGTAATATAGGATATGCCATTTTGTGTCTGGCTTTTTTCAATTCAAGACTGTGTTTGTGAGTCAAATAAATACTGGTCAATAATAGGATTGTAATTTGTTATTCTTGTTACTGTATAGAGTATTCCAACTGTGTAAATATATGACAATTTATTTATCCAGGCTACCATTGATAAGCACTTGGGAAGGATGACTGTATATGCTGTATTCTAAAAAAATTTATTGCATTTGTATACCAGAATCTATGCATAAGAATGCTCATACTGGTGTTTGTAATACCAAGCCTGAGAAACAGAAGGAATAAACTGTCGCAAAATGGAATAGTATCAGTATACATCAGTGAAAATAAAAGAACTACACCTATATGCTTCTACATGCAACTACCTAGGATTAATTTAGAGGCATAATGTTGCATGAACAAAAAAAGAGTACATAATCAACTATCCTTATATAGCTCATCAAATTAAACATACATGTATGTTAGGTTTTGAATAGAAGTCAAAGGTTAAAGAAAGACAGGGCGGCTTAACAGCAAATACAGAATTTATGTCCAGCATAAGACCTACAGAGGTGGGAGATCAGCTTAATGCCCGTGCCCATAGCTCCTTACAGGCTGGAGTAATTTATAGGCCTGGGTGGGAGTGGTCTGGGAGACCAAGGCCTGCTTCCTGGGAAAATGTTGATAAGGTGTTCCCAGGATGAGGCAGCTCTGGCCCTTGTTCTGGTGGAATGTGGTACTTTCTCCCAGCAGAATATAAGACGCAGCCTGTTTCTCACGGCCCAAACCCCATGGAATGTTTCACTTTGACTAAGGTCTGCAAAATGGCAGGGGGCTTACGGAAATGGTGCAGTTTGGACTAACGGTGCACACAAATTAAACCTTTAAAAAGAAAAGAATAAATCCCAAATATGGGAAAGTGTTATCTGTGGAAGAAAGTAATGGGATGGTATCTGGAAAAGACACTGGTAATTTAAACAATGTTGGCAATATCTCAGTTTTAAAATTACCAGTTGGTTCCCATGCTTACTTATCTGTTACACCTATTTATGTATATATAAAAAATAGGTTTCTTAACGACATCCCACGTGCATGAAATAACGGAATTTTTGTGCCTTTTTAAAATAATTTCCCTAAAAATATGAAGAGCCCGAGCCGTTTCTAGCCCTAAAGGAACCCCACGCCCCTGAATTGATCAGTCACTTCCGCCTCCACCTTTCCAGCTCCACCTATGGAAGCGGAAGTACTTTACTCTTGGGTCCTCCCACCTGTAGGGGGCTCTCCGAGGCTTCTAGTGCCACGAAGGCCTCCTATCTGGGTTGTCCTTATGACGCCTGTTAGTTTAGTCCTAGAAAAGATATTTGTATTTTAACTTTTTCATCTAAGAAACAGTAGCACAGGCATCTTAGTCTGGACAACAACGTATAAGCTGAATTCCTGGTCAGTTCCCTCATTATCAAACCCTGACGCAGTAGTAGGCGCGAGTCAGGCAGTGTGGGGACAGCCCCGAGTTGCCGAAAGTCCCCGGCCCGCTTTCCTCCTGTGAAGACATAGCTGCGGGTGGCTGTGCTGGTGGCGTTCAAGATGTCGACCAAGAATTTCCGAGTCAGTGACGGGGACTGGATTTGCCCTGACAAAAAGTGAGTTCAAGAAGGGTCCTGAATTGGGGCGGAGTTTATTAGTGGAAGCTTTCCCAGGTCCGTTCGGCATTTTCTTTTTCTATGATTTCCTGTGCCTTAAGACGGGTTGAGGCGGCGAACCGCCAGTTCCCGGGCGGGAATAAGGCTCCCAATCTCCTCACGAGAGAGGTCTTTCCGGAGTCTTTGTTCTAGATATGTCTTCAGCGTTTCGTCGACATTACCTCTCCAAGGTAGCCTCTCTTTTTAGAGTGCGAGATGGCCTACCTTTTAGCCCCACGCCCCACCCCCGCCCCGACCAGGTTTCAGCGATAGGAAATCTCTCCGGTCAGGCCAGCTTGGTGTTGGATCTCCCCCACGTGACTTTTCCCTGCAGAACTTTATTCTTGTTCACGGAAAATATTGCTTCCTCGCACTCGTCCTTTTGCCTCTTACAGTTCACCTCGTTTTGTATTTTTACTCAAACTTTTCCTCCGTACTATTTTTCCCTTTTCCCCAAACTCTAACCTCTTTGATTTGGAAAATTCTGACATTTTCTTTGTGGATCACTTCTCCACAAGAATTGGACATTTCGCCTCCTTAGAGCCGAAAAGGAGGGAAGAGGCCTGTGTTTTTGCCTACTCAGCCCTTAAGATGCCTGCAGCAGAGAAGCACGTGTGTTAGTGGCTCTGCTTTTTGACATTGTTGCCAACGCCAATGTACTCTACTAAATTGTTAATCAGATTTTTTTTGAAGGGTGCACAAGTAGATGTATCTATTCAGAAATATCATGGAAAATAATTTAACGTACAACTCATGTTCATATAGAAGCCTTTTATTTATTGTACCTGAGTTAGCCACAAATAAAGAGGTTTTGATTGTAAAGAGCAAAAACTTTGGAACAAACCTTGGTTGAGTTAAAATTCTATTAATTTAACTGCTGAAAAAGGAATAGAATTACTTTTTTATGAAAACATGAAATAACATGGATAGGGTGTGTAGACAATGACGTGTAGCAAATTCTAACTGGTAGCTATTGATAGTAATTTGATATTAAGATGACCTGAAGGAGTAGTTCAAGCCTAACAAATGATATTGAATAGAACCAAAGTTATGTATTATCGATAGTATTGCTCTGAGTGATAAGACGTTATTGAAAATGTTCAAAAGATTTACAACAACAACTTCTGACTTTGTTGTTACCTGTAAAATAATGTGCTTTTGTCAGTGTCTTTAATGACAGCACACCCAGATACTTGAGGTAGGACTTGCAAGGAGAGTACATTTCAACTCATTTACAAATATATGAATAGAAAGTTGCTTGTACAATATGTATAAATACAGGAGAAACTTTCAGAGTATATTTTCCATGTTTAATGGAGTTAAAAGGAATATTTTTAGGGGAAAAACTTAGCCTAAATATTATTTAGAGTGTTTCACTTTAGTGTCATCCCATACTTCACATCTGTATTGTATTCTAGTATAATGCCTTAAAAATCAGCTTTTTAAAATTTAAGCATTACATGTCTTTCTTAAAATTATTGAACCTTTTTGTATTTTTAGTTAGTACAACCTATCATCTTTGATTCCTTACCATCCTACCTACTACCTGTAAAAATATAATTTCATTAAGATCCATGAAGCCTCCTTGATTTATAAGTTTTTTCCTCATTGGTCCACCCCTAGGGTTTAAAACTCCCTGGTACCTTGTAAGTAATTACTGAAGTGGAGTTAACTGTCACTTCTAACTTTGTAAAGGGATTATAACTAATGATATCTGCTAACGTGAGAACTTGAGGCAGAGATCTTAAGTAATTTAACCAAGATCACATAACTGGTACATGGAAGATTGGAATATCTTATTTTGAATTTGTGACTCCAGTCTAATATTTTTCCCCCAGTAAATTGTGAGGAGTTTTTTGTTGGTAGCATTGACATTAACATGACTAAGATGTATTAGAAGTTATGAATTCCAGATATGTAGTGAGGGCAAGTTAAAATGTAAAATTTTACAAATTTAAATTTTTATAAATGCTTTTTATTTGTTTTCAGATGTGGAAATGTAAACTTTGCTAGAAGAACCAGCTGTAATCGATGTGGTCGGGGTAAGTATTTAAAGAAGATTCTATTTATACTGTATATATATCATTTATTTATTTCTCCAGGTTCATATTGCATGATTTTTCTGTTTTCAGAGAAAACAACTGAGGCCAAGATGATGAAAGCTGGGGGCACTGAAATAGGAAAGACACTTGCAGAAAAGAGCCGAGGCCTATTTAGTGCTAATGACTGGCAATGTAAAACGTATGTTTTTTAAATTATTGTCTGCTCTTTCTTCCAAAATAATAGATTTGGCCACTACTTGTTTATATTACAGCTCTTATTAACCACATTGACAAGCCAGGGTAACCTTTTAAATCCAAGGTATTGTTATTCAGTCTCACCTTTAAGTATAGTATAAAGAAATTTGAAATTATTCTTTGCATTTTTTAATGGTAATAGTTGTCACTGTGATGGATTATGTATACCAGTAAACAAATGCTTATGGTGAGCTAAAAACCCAAACTGGGGGGGGGGGGGGGGGGGGTACTTAAAAGTACTAAGGCCTACTTCTTTCTATTATTGAAAAATCCCCCCAATTTTTAGACTGTATAGTTAGTGTGAAATACACCATGAAACTCATTTTGCCTATTTACAAAATAATGTTAGATTCATAAGTTGTGTGCCATAAGTAATTATGTCTAATTATAGGTAGGTTTCTTAATGATTTTTATTTTCAGGCTTAGATTTAATTCTTTATTGATTTTTCCAACTTCCATCTTTTCTCTGTGCAGATGAATCCTATGTGTATGAAAGAGGAGTAAACCAAAAAAGTATTAAATAAATTTCTCTTTTTGTTTGTTTGTATTTTTTGTTTTGTGTTTTTTGTTTTTGAGACGAGGTCCCACTCAGTCACCCAGGCTGGAGTGCAGTGGGGGCGATCTCAGCTCTGTAACCTCTACCTCCCAGGCTCAAGCAATCTTTTCACCTCAGCCTCCTTAGTAGCTGGGACCACAAGCCCGCACCACCATGCCTGGCTCATTTTTTTATGTTTTTGGTAGAGACAGGGTTTTACCATGTTGCCCAGGATGCTCGAACTCCTGAGCTTGAGCATTCTGCCTACCTTGGCCTCCCAAAATGCTGGGTTTACAGGTGAGGCATGAGCCACTATTCCCCACCCTAGAGTCTTAAATAAATTTCTGATCCTCTAGATTATAAATTTGTATTGGAAAAGTTTCCAGCAACAGATTTGGTCACTGGATTTGGTATGCTTTGGAATTCAGTGCTTGAACTGATACCTCAAAAAAGTAAATTAACATTATTTATAGGGTATAACCATACTCTTTAAGGTATATTCAGAGACTGAGACATTAGTGGAGCCTTTAAAGTTATATTTTTTCATAAGGCATCAGAATTTCTATACAGGTTCAGTATCAGTTATCTGAAATGTTTGTGGGTTCAGCATCCCTAATCTGAAAATCTGAAATGCTCCAGTGAGCGTTTCTATTGTGTCATGTCCTCTCCTAAAAAGTTAGATTTTGGAACATTTTCGGATTTTGAATTTGTGGATTAGTGATACTTGGCCTGTGGTTATGATTTGTCATTTACTTCTCAAAATTACAAAGGCATTCTTCATACTGTATAAATTTTGCTTCTCTGCTTAAATGGTTCAGTCCGTTGTTGGAATCCGCATTTACTCTTCAGACCATTGTACATTTTCTTTGTTTACATTACCACTTAATAAACATGTTGATAGTGGTTTCATCCTAGTTTTTATTTTAAAATTCTAAAATATCTAAAAATTTGATATTCATCTATATTATAGCCTACTAATTTGGTGTTTTTCACTTCTAAAGTTGCAGCAATGTGAATTGGGCCAGAAGATCAGAGTGTAATATGTGTAATACTCCAAAGTATGCTAAATTAGAAGAAAGAACAGGTATGATACAACCACATTTTAACCAAATGGTTTTGTTTAAAGCACTAAATATTGAAACAATAATTGTATCACCTTCGAGTAAGAGCCACAGTAAGTGAGGAGTCTGTTTATTCTGCTCTGAATGTTTCTTACTGGAATTTTTTCCCCCCATACACACATACAAATCTGTTGTTTCACAGTTTCACAATTTATAAAATAACAGTGTTAGGGACCTTTATCCTAACAAGGAGGGACATAAGAATACTTTTAGAAATATTCTCCTCCTCTCCCTTTCACTGGTTTGCGTGTTTATTAGTAATGATATAATGATACCATTTTTAAATTCTTTTGATAGTCTGCTGTGACTTAAAAGGGCAAAGCCACACAATTTAAAGTGTTCTAAAGCTTTGTCAATAATTCTGCAACTTAACTATGTGTTAGGATCATCTGGAAAACTTTTTAAAATACAGATTGCAAAGTGCAGAACTGTTGAAGTTACTTGGTGGTGGGTTTCCAAAATCTGCAGGTGTTTTGGATGGTGTTTGGTAATCATTGGCCTAATTAATAGCTGATCACTAGCTTTGTGTGTTGTTACTGGTGAAATGAAAATGTTTACCTAATAGCATATAGTTTTTCCATTATCACCAATTAGCCCAACCACATTATCTGTTTACTTAAAATCTGATTTTGTCATTCAACTGCTTATATGTCACATGATCAAAGGATTCCTTCTATATATAGTCACCCTGTCACACTTAGACTTGGTGAACTACTTCCCTCTTTTCTTTGCCTCTCTAACTTTAGGCCATTTTCATTGTCTGTTTAGTTTCTAGGGATCAGAGGGCCACTGTTGAATCTTTTCAACCTAGCTCTTCCAGACTTCAACAGAAATTCTACTTTTATCCCCTCCACCCCTATTTAAAAAATTATATTCACATATGTGAGAACATTATAACATAATGTCCTCGATCTGCCCCTCCCCTGCCCCACCACCATTTTCAATCCTCAAATCCTACCTTATTCTTAGGAAGTGATTTTGCCTTTCCACTGATTGGGTAAGTTAAGGCCTTCTGACAAGGATCTCGTTTTTTTCTTCCCTTACCTAAGGTACACCGGCACCTCCACCACCACCCCTCCCCCACCCCGTTTGATTGATTGTTTATTCTGTCTCCTTTGCAGGTTTCTCTTCTTTTGGCCACTGATGTTGGGATTCTTTGCAGCCATCCCTGACCCTCTTTCTTTCCTCTATTTTGTAGGTGTTTTCTTCTAAGCCCAAAGTTTTAAGTAACTTTGCCATGATATCCAAGTTTATGTCTCCAGCTCAGACTTCTTTGACCCATATATCCAGCTGCCTATTCAACATTGCCATGCAAATGTCAAACTCATTATATTCAAACAGAATTTGTGATTTTTACCCCTGGGACCTGACCCTCTTCCAATGATCTGTTTCTCATGATTAGTACCACTCACCATACATTTGTTACATAAGCTGGAAATCTAGATGTCCTTCTTAGCCTAGATAGCTCCTTCTTGGTATCTCCAATACCCCAAAAATTCTTTTCCATTACCACCCTAGGCAAAGATATTATTATGTTTTGTGGAAAAATAGCCACCTAGCTGGTTTCTACATATTTTTATTTCCAAATTTAAAACCCTTTTTTAAAAACCCATTTTGATTGCTTTTAGGATAAAGTCTAAAATCTTTTTAACAGTTTCAAAACTTAAAAAAACTTTTGACCTATTTCCTGACTCCTTTACAGTTTCATTATCACAAGAACTATAGTTTAGTTTTGGTAAATTTTATATTGGTAACTTCTCACTTTTCTTTACTCGTTGCCATTTTTCGGTTATTCTGGTGTCTTGAACCTTTCTCACTTCCCTTACTACAAGTATTTGTCTTTGCTGGTAACAGTTGAAGGTGTGAAATGACTTACTCTGTTGCTTTCCACTTTCTTTTCGCTATTTATAATAAAGCAGCGCAGGGTTCAGGGAGCATTTCCTAAGCATGAGACAGGATATGAATAAAAGAGAATGTGATTCACTACCTCTGAAAGATTGCTGCCTTATCCTGTGTAATTCCATCAAATTGTTCAGTAATTTACTTCTTCTGTTTCGGGATTTAGGATTATTTTTGTTTTGGTCAGCTTTAAAAAAAAAAAAATTAAAGACAATGGCATAAAAACAATCTTGGCACATTGCGATTTTTATTCTTTTGGAGTATTTCCTTAGAATAAGTTATCAGGAGTTGAATTAATTGTTCAGAGTGTAGAATCACAGAATTTTCCTGTTAGTGCCTTGGTTCTTCCTTTGAAGTACATGTTATATTCATCCCCCTTTCCTGCTTTTTTTCCATTGTCACAATCCTGATCCAAACATTCATTTTAAACCTGTGTTTGATTCTTTCCTGTCCCTTGCTCAGCTTTTATATTATACTGTGAGACAAATTTGAAAATATATTCATTGTAAGACTTACACAGAAATTCTTGGTTACTTTCTAAAGCTTTCTGAAGAAATTCAAATTCATTAGATGATTCCAGAATTGTATTTTCTGTATTCATTCCTTGAAGACATTTATAGGCCACTGTGCAAGGTGCTGGGGATACCTAGGTGAGCAAAATAGTCTTACAGCAGCAAAGATTAATGAAGTCCTCTTTAGGAAAGCTATGCTTAAGCTAAGAAGGGAAAGATGAGTTACCTGAGTAATGGATTAAACACTCTTCTTTCTGTGTGTGGAGAAGTAATTAGGAGAGGTGTGGCAAGAGTGGAAATAGAACCAATTTATACGCATTACCTAAAATGCTTTAAATCAGTAGAATGAAGGAAACATACATACCATTCCATTGATTCCACTATCTCAGGTATTCAGTGAAAATTATATGCTTCAGTGTTTTGACGATAGGGAGCTAGTGTATTTTCCATTTATAGGGAAAGAGTTAATGAGCTAGATTTCTATTGTATGGGTTCATACAACATACCTTACTAACGTTTTTGTTGTCAACAGATTATTTTGCTGACTTTTAAAATAATTTTATTTACATACTTTTGAAAAATTAACTACATGAGTTATAGTTCACTTCTGATCTTACTATGATTTATTTTTGAGCTTTCCATATTCGTCATATTTTTTCAGTTTTTTCCTATGTAAATTATTTCCCATTTAGATCCCATGTATGTTTAAAAATATTTTTATTAACTTCCAACTATTTTAAAGTTTTCACTAGTACAAAGTATAATGAAGAAAAGATGTTGTATTCGTGTGGGTTTTTTTTTTCCAGAAAGTGAAATTTTAAAAAGATTTTTAAAATATTCATGATAGGCAAATTTTAAGTTACAAGTCCTAATTTTTATAAAATATTTTATTATAAATCTATTTAATATTTTGCTGATGAATGAAGTCCTTAAGTCTGAAAATCACGGGCCGCATGTCCTGATACTGCTCTGGAGTATGTGACCAGTTAGATTGTCTTACTCTTGATCAATGTATACCTCTTTAATTTTCAACAGGAGACTTTTTCAGAATATGTCAGCTCACTTTTCCTAAAACTAGCTCATTTTCTTTAATTCCAGTCTCTCCTTTAAGCTTATGTCAGAGACCTGCCAAATGAATCGTATACATTGGGTATGACATGAAAGAACAGTGGTTTGCTAATCTCAACTACTTTTTAATAGAATAATTTAATTTCAAAATGTACTGGCTACTTCAGAGAACCTGTGTGACTTTTACCTATGTGTTTATACCAATTAAACCAGGGCCAAAAGATGGCCTTTATTGTGTTACTGTGTTTGTCTGTGTAATTAGGAATTTTCCAAGCTCTAATAAGGCCCGCTACATTTTAAAGTAGCAAAATTTTAGTGTGTCAGAAGATTTCAGACTATTTGCATCTGGTAAACAGTGGAATTTAATGCTTGGTTGTTACTGAGCCCAGAAGAATTCTTCCCAGAAGAATTATGATAAACTATAGAGAAAAGTCCTTTAAACTTTATAGCAGAAGTTTGAGATGTTTTCCACCAATACATTCTATGAATTAAATAAGTCATGTAGGACAAATTGGAATTGAAAAGAGCTAGAAGTATAGCCATGTGACGTTCCAACTAAGTTCTATTTATTTTCTGTGGTGATTTCTAATATGCTTTCTTAAAGACTAGTAATTTGTTAGATGGGTAGGCAGCTATTGTTGATTAGATTTTTGTTGTTTGGAGATTTGGGCATGCTGTGTTTATTATTTAAATCAGTTGTCATCGGGTAACAGTTTGTGCCCTCTTTTTTAAGGATATGGTGGTGGTTTTAATGAAAGAGAAAATGTTGAATATATAGAAAGAGAAGAATCTGATGGTGAATATGATGAGGTAAGCTATATATTGGTGTTCAGATTGAATATAAATTAGAAAAACATAGAAAAAATTCTTAAATGCAAAGGAAAACTTAAACGTATTTTATTTTTGTAAGTGCAATTTGAGTCTTCAGCAACTGATCATTTTCAGGAAATCATAAATATCTAAAAATAATTTTTTAGAAAATGTATTAAGTTTAATGCATTGTCAGCTGACACGTATTTTGAAATTGTTTTTCTCTAGTTTGGACGTAAAAAGAAAAAATACAGAGGGAAAGCAGTTGGTCCTGCATCTATATTAAAGGAAGTTGAAGATAAAGAATCAGAGGGAGAAGAAGAGGATGAGGATGAAGATCTTTCCAAATACAAATTAGATGAGGTGAACAATTTTCTTGTCCTATTTCCCTTTTGTCTTATGAGAGTTACACCATAACATGAATGCTTTTGACAACCTCAGACACTTGGTGAAGATATATTCTGTGTTTTCATTTGTTCTCACAAAGGTTTTGGGTTTCCACTCTGCCAAGTACTATTTGTACTTGGAACACTACTGTTCTGGAGATACAGTAGTGACCGAAACAGAACTACCTTTCTCTTATTCAGTTCTAGAGGAGGAAAGATATAAATAGATAATTTTGATAGCAATAGTCTTATGAAGATACATGATGTGATAACAGTTTAGAATCAACTTTGGTTTTTGCTGATGTCTAAGGAGGTGAAGTTTGAGCTGAAACTTGAATGATAGGAAGGAGCCAGCAATAAGAGCTGAGGTGAGAGCATATTTAGTTAGAGAACAGCAAATACAGGTTCCCTAAATAGGAGATAAGCCAGCAGCCTTCAAAAATATCATACATAGGCCAGTATAATTAGAGCAGAGGAGAGAATGAGATGAGGGGGACAGCACACACTTCAGGTCTGGTGATACTTGTTCTGTCAGGCCAGAGTGTAAGTTTTATTCCATATTAAGGGTACCTTAGAGCCTGATCATAAGAGGTCCGAGAATGCAACTAAAGACATAATAAGCCAGTTTTAAAGTTTTTAAGAAAAAAGTGAGATGTATTTATCTGGCCTGTGTTCCAGAGTGATGACTGTCAGTATATTGAGATATTAGAGAGACAGAATGGATCTTCAGATTTGAGGAGACCAGCTAAGAGGTTACTATAATATGCTAGAGAATAAGGAACAGAGTTTTTAAGACCAAGAATGGTGGATTCAAGGACTTTTAAGGAGGTGGACTTGAAAATTATTGGGTGATGCATATGTGTGACAGAAAAAGTGTGTATGACCTCCAGGTTTATGTCTGTGCAATACCTGAGACAAAGTTGTCAAGTCTGTTTATTTGAGATGAGTTTAGTAGGTGAATTTTAGAATTCCAAATGAATTTGCTGAGATACCTGTGATATATGTATGTGGAGGTGCTCAGTACACTTAACTGTTTTATCTTTCCTGGTAGGTAACACTAATATCTAAATGTCTAATTATAATTGAATTTTTGTTAGGATGAGGATGAAGATGATGCTGATCTCTCAAAATATAATCTTGATGCCAGTGAAGAAGAAGATAGTAATAAAAAGAAATCTAATAGACGAAGTCGCTCAAAGTCTCGATCTTCACATTCACGATCTTCATCACGCTCATCCTCCCCCTCAAGTTCAAGGTCTAGGTCCAGGTAAACGGGTACAGGTCAAGGGTAACACCAGTCAAAATGTCAGTATCTAACTTTTTTATTTACAAATTTTGTTTTTCTTGACGAAATAAACTTTCCTTTTTATTTTAAAAATTTAATTCAAGTCAACTTTTAAAATAATTTTTCAGCTTAGTGCCATACAGTTGTTGTCCAGTATTTTTAGGAATGTGAAGTCTTAGCATGAAACTTCCTTAATTTATTTTAGCCTCATGCTTTTGACTAAAACAGACTTAAAAACTGAATTAAATTTTTACATACACTTACATCTAATTAATCTAAAGAGATAGCTTACATTTAGAAATTAAGTAAAGGGAAGATCTGTATTTTCGTTCAAGATGTTAAAGGCTAGCACAGAAATTTTCTAGGCATTAAATCATTGCTTATTACACAATGTTTAAATAGTTTGCTTTGATATCAGTATTCTGAATAAAGGAGCAAATTCAGCCGTGTTAGTTCTGTTGACTTAATGCTCATAATTTTGAGAAGTCCAGGAGTAAACTAAATAGAGGACTCATTTGTTGTACTTGAATATTCTTTTATTTGTTGATGTAAAATATGTAATCTCTGATTTTATAGTTAACAATAAAAATAAAATTTTAAGTGAGTGAAAGCAGTGATTTAAATTTAACAGTGTCCTCTTGAAGAACCTTAATCACAGTTAAGTGATGGCATGGGCAATGAATTTTAATCATATTTAGGAATAAAATATTAGCTATTAGTGTATAACAATTAGATATATGTTAATTAAGCACTACAGAGCCTGAAAGCTTAACAAAGTGGGGCTATAGCTAGTAATTTTTTGGTAAAAATATAGTGATCTTTTTCTACAGGTTATTATTATAAAAGACAAATTATAGTTGTAAATTAGATTAATGAATTTTGTGAGTTTTAAAATTTGTATGAACCATGTCTCCCCTTGTGTCATATTTTCCAATAATATAATTACCTAACAATGACAGAATTACACATTTTCCCTTTAATTCTCTAAGCATTGAGTAAACAGAAACATATAGGGATGAAATATACACATGCCAACATTCAAAACTTTGTACTAACTAGAAACAAAAATAAAAGGGGATTTATAAAGGAAAATGATGGAGACATTTTAGAGAAATTAAGTATAAACTGCAACATTCTGTTTTCTTGCATGTATTCTGGGTAGCTTCTAGTTACTTGTAAACAAAGTATTCATTGTTTTTGTAATAAAGTGATAATACTTGATGTTTTATTTGTCTAGTTGAGTGGCTTTAGGGTAATTTAATCACTTGGAAAGTGATAGTTATTTTTTTAATTACCTTTTGTTACTGAATCTTATCTAATTTAAAATACTATGTTTTGAAAGTATATATCTCGTATAGTTATCTTTTTATATGAAAATGAACTCTAATACATATCTTTCTTTCAGTGTTCATATCACAAAGCTCAATTAAGTGGTCCTGGAAAAAAAAATCCTTCCATGTTGTTCCAGGTCCCGTTCAAGAAGTTCTTCCAGTTCGCAGTCAAGATCTCGTTCCAGTTCCAGAGAACGTTCGAGATCTCGTGGGTCGAAATCAAGGTGAATGAGGTAGCATCTCTCTGTAAAGCAGAGAGAAAAATATTTAAAGGCTGCAGAAGGTGTTGCTGCTTTTTCCCCCTTATTTTGCTTCTACTTGTCAATTTTATTTTAGCATTAGAAAACTAATGCACTTGCCTCAGCTTAATTTTCTCACCATGAAATGTTTCCATTGCCAGCAGTGTGCCAAGACATTCCCATGGTTGAAATCAGGTGGCTATTTTGCATTATGCAGTGTTTATTATTTTGGCACTAAGATGTGATGAAGTAGGAAGATGAAGCCAAGTCTTATTGCCACATTGTATATTAAGATTATATATGGCCAGGCACAGTGATTCATGCCTATAATCCCAGTACTTTGGGAGGCTGAAGTGGTAGGATCACTTGAGGCCAGGAATGTGAAACTAGCCTTAGAGACAAGGTTGTAGTGAGCCTTGATCACTGTAATCCAGCCTGGGTGACAGGAGTGAGACGATGTCTCAAAAATAAATAAATAATAGTAGTTCAAATAAAATTACATATGTAAATAAAAAGAAAAATTTTCTTCATTATTAAAAGGAAGAAAAATAACCGTACCTCAAAACAGGTTCTGTTTTGCACGGCAGTTGTTTCAATATTTTCAGAAACAAATTTGCCATTTATATCAGATAAAGTTCCTAGAGAGTACTGTACTCTCATTTTCCTTTCTAGTTTTACACACAGTATTATTTATAGAGCACAAAACACTCTCAAAACTAAATCAGGAAATCTAGTTGGTTAGTTGAGATAGGATGTGGTCTTAAGTAGTAGACTGTTGTAAACTTTCAGGTTGCATGTACTCACATCTGTAGAGGGAAACATAATTTGAAAGATGCTCTTTCAGGAAATTTTTCTGTATTTAGTCAAAATGTGCTCTCTTTGTTTTTAAGTTAATTTATGATGACTTACTAAAAGCATCTAAAATAGAAAATGAAATTCCATATTTGTGGAAATTCATGTTGAAGTCTCACCGTGGCTCTTTTGGTAAAAGTATTTGCTGCTTTGAATCAAATTTAGCATTAAAGGACTGCCACAGTGTAATCATGTTAAGGAGAAAAGAATGATGTGCACACTTGCATTATAAGCCAATAAGAAATAGGTAACAAGGCCAGGCTCGGTGGCTTATGTCCATAATCCCAATACCTTGGGAGGCCGAGGTGGGAGGGCTGCTTGAGCCCAGGCGTTCGAGACCAGCCTGGGCAACACAGTGAGACCTCGTCTACTAAAAATAAAAATTAAAACAACCAGCCAGGCATGGTGGTGTGTTCTGTAGGCTGAGGTGGAAGGATCACTGGAGCCCTGGAGATTGAGGGTGCAGTGAGCCATGCTACTGCACCACAGCCTGGGGAACAGAGCAAGACCCTGTCTCAAAAAAAAAAAAAAAAAAAAAGTAGAGCGCAAATTATTTTTTATTGTTACCATTATTATTTAAGTGCTTTATAGGTAAAAATCCTTAAGTTATGGTATTCCCTTTGGGAACCATTATAATTAAGGTTTACAGAACAGCCTTCATATTCTTCCCATTTTTTCATTGCTTGTAACTTTCCAAAGAATTCTCCTTTTGGGCTTTCTGGTTTTATTTTAAGCCCAAAGGTGAATTTCTTGGGAAGTTTGAGCTAAATTCCTTCAACCAAAATATACAAGTGAAGAAAAAAAAATTTGTATTTAAACATTTACACATTTACTTCTACGTGAAGCATGTGAATGTCAACACTTCATACTTCATAAATAGTGGGTTTTCATAAAAATAAGTATTGTAAATATAAATCATTTTAAAGTTACTTTTTATTTTTGAATATTTAGCAATTTAGTACAGTTACTAGTCTTTTGTTTCTGTCCCATATGCCTGATTTTTCCGTAACAGTTTAATGAGTTGAATAATTCCACATGGAATTATGTTTATTTTCCTTGGGAAGTGGTATATAAGATGTGTATTTTCTTCTCAAATGTAAGGATGTAGTTTCTAAACATAAAGTCCTGTTAATGCAGTTACCTGCTGATTTTATAATACTATAATATTTGTGTATATTTTGGAAAGCCTTAAAAAAAGTTTTAAATTCTATTTTGATATAGTAAGCAGGGTTTTAATTACACATGATAAAATTGTAAAGGGAAAAATTAAAATAATGTTTAAGTAGAATGTTTTCATAGTTGATCCAGAAGTCTTCTGTTGAGTAAGCAGTAAGTATTCTTCCTTATAAAATTTTCATAGTTGTTATAAATCCTGTTTGTTTTTGGAGCTATCTGATAACTAAATAATCTTCCTTATTTCTTCTTTTAATGAAATGTTTGATTTGTTTCTCAATCAATGAAGATCCAGCTCCAGGTCCCACAGGGGCTCTTCTTCCCCACGAAAAAGATCTTATTCAAGTTCATCATCTTCTCCTGAGAGGAACAGAAAGAGAAGTCGTTCTAGATCTTCTTCATCTGGTGATCGCAAAAAAAGACGAACAAGATCACGGTCACCCGAAAGGTTTGGGTTTCTGTAGAAATAAGAATGGGTGTTCTTAAGTGTGTTTAATAGATAAACTTTCCTAGTCAAGGGTTAGATTTTTATTATCTCCTGTGTTCCAACTTTCTACTTTTCAACTTTGAACTTCAAAAAAACATTACTTTGTTTATCCTTTGTATTTTGATCAGGTTGTTAGAATTGTAGATCAAACCATTCTTTGATCATTTTATTGTTTAAATTTTTATTTCCATTTATAATTTTTATAGCCAACTCTCGGTTATTTCTGTCTTTTGAGATTGCAATTGAGGAGCTATATGTCGAAGTAATTTATGAGTTGACTTTTATACTTAGGCTTCTTTCAATACTAATAGTTAAGAATTCTAGAGCATCTAATAAAAAATTAACTTTCAGATCACTGGAATCTGTCCTCATTTAAATATGTGTAAATGCATTTCCACAGCAAATGCTTCATACCCTTTATCTATAAGGAAATTATTCCTTGTAGCTAATACATTTTTCATATTGCAGTCCAAATCTTTTTTGAGAAAGGCCTATGTTAGTTTACTTTATGTGTACTGACACTTAATATTGGAAGAGTGCAACTGTCATCTGTCAGCCTTTTCTGCAACAGGCTAATTACTTAGTTTCATTAATTTTCTCTGTTCTCAATTATATAGTCATTTTAATGGCTTTATTTGTACTTGCAAATTTTTCATATTTTATTAGCTTGTGAAGATAAAGATTATGTAAAGTCTATTAATTGCTGGGTTCAGTGGTAGGATTATCTCATGATTCCTACTTGTACAGAATGATTAGTTTTGCTTCTTCACATTTTGGAGTTTAGATGTTAAGATTACACACAGTCTTGTTTCTCTGCATTTGTTTCTTTGTTAAAAAATTACTCTGTTTTTGAGTGGAATTCATTCTGTTGCTTTCTTACCACTTCTGCAAATTTTTATCTTAGCCACATATAATCCCCCTAGTTTGTTGTCATCTAAACTTAATGAACATGTTCTCTATTCCATAAGCCAGGTGATTGGTGAAAACACTAAACAACCCTGAGCCCAGGGCCAACCCCTACGGAACACCACTACTTTACCCAGGTTGATATTGACTTATTCATACTAGCTGCATGAATATAACCCTATAGCAAATTGTACAATCATCTTGTGTAACCTAGATTTCCAAAACTTATTTATGAATATATTTTCTCATACACAGAAGCCTTGCTGTATCTTTTTTACATAATAGACTTCTTACACTTTCTACACCGTGTCACAGAGATTGGTTTAGTCACACTTCCATTACCAAGTTTATATGCTTTTGTTGTACATTTTCTGTAATTTTACACATTTTTGCAAGGCTTTTCTTCAATATCTTAAATAATTGAGAGGTGGCTATATTTTGAAATGAGATTCTTTTGAAATTGTAGAGAATTTTTAATTGTATTTATATGATAACTGGGCTCATATCCAAAGTCTAAACATACAATTTTACGTGTGTAAGTTCCTATCTCAGTTTTTAATTTTTTTGCTAGCATCATAGTACTGAATTTTGTACCTTCAGTGTCTTAAGAATGAATGCTGAAATTTAGCTCTAGCTTACTTGAATGCCTGCTCTCTCCATTATGTCTTACAGACGCCACAGGTCATCTTCTGGATCATCCCATTCTGGTTCCCGTTCAAGTTCAAAAAAGAAATAATGTATTAAAATTTACATCTTAAAAAAATCCAGTTCAGTGCATGAAGCATATTTTTAAAGAAGTTGGTGTCTTACTTGGTCAGAAGTGCTAAATCTGCTAGTAGAGGTGCATGCCTTTCATTGCTTTTCAAAACAATACAGCTGTGTTTATTTGTGAAGTTAAAAGTAAATAGCATTTTAAGCCATAATGTCCCAAAATAGATGCTCTGTCATTCATTATTATAACCATTTGCTTCATTTAAAACCATTTCAGCTGTAACAGAGTACTTTGCTTCCTAATTTAAACCCGTTTTTCTCATTTTCAAATACATCCTGTCCATTGGCTAAGACAGGATTACTTAGGCTTGCCTGAACTTTGGGCTTGGAGGCAAGACTGGAAACTAGTTGGAAACAACATACTTATGGAAAAGACAGTCAACCTGTTTATGCTGTTAACAGATGTCAAAGTGATTCTCACCAAAAAAAAGTTAAACTATATTGTAAGCAGCCAACTGTAAATGTCTTTACTTTGAAATTCCCTCTGCTAAGGGTGCCTTAGAATCATTGTGTCTCTTTTATCCAGCTTTACTTTTTTGCTCCACATTTAATGTGAAAGAATCTTGTGACATCTACAAGGAGAGAAGTGGGATTTATTTTCCTTTTTGACACACAATTTGGGGCAAAAAAGAAAGTCTTAAGAGTTTATCTCTTCTCTACTGATATGGTTGCTTGATAAAGACATCTCAAAATGTTTACTAATGTTTTAAGAAGCTTTGTGTGATATTCTTCAAAATCTAGTTACCAAATATGATATCGTAGAAAAGGCTAAATCATAGTCAATGAGCAAATTGAAGTAAGCTTTTAAAGTATATTTCTCTTTTGGTGAAAGGCCAATGGAGACATTGTGAATTTAAGTGAACATTTGCCTCAAGATGTTAACTATAAACATACTGCATACAATTTTCTTCTGAATAACAAGTGAATGCTTATCTCTACATGATGTAAGCAAAAATCATTATTTTTCCTATTCATTTGAAGTAAGTTATGGCTTAAAATGCTTTCGGAGTTCATTTCTCAAAATTAAAATCTGGTCACATGAGCTTCAGTTTGTTTTCTGGTTTGAAAAATAAAAAGGTTTCTCTTAACAGTATTTCCAGTGACAATGCAAGGTAAGTATATCAAAGGAAATCAACAACTGTGCTTGGGGGCTTTTTGTTATGGGATATTGATTTCTTTTTCTTGTTTTTTTTTCCATAACATTGTCTGCTGCAATTTAAATAAAAAATTACGACATTTTAAGATATTTCGTAGACAGACCAAACAAAAATATGTTTTTATTTTAAAGTGAATGTTTTTCTCTTCAGCTGATCTAAAAATGAAAGCAAAATATCTAATGTAGAAATATTTTGATAATATTTTTACAGTGAGCTTTCCCATGTTTTTATGTCTTAATTTTCTTTGCTGCGTTTATGTAGGTTGCACAAGAACTTTTACTCACTTGTAATTGTGCCTCAGACTTTTTGAAAGTCTACCTTCTAAATTGCCCAGATGATCTAGATTCTACATGTTACCATTGGTTTATTCTTGTGCTTTCTGTATTTAAAACTTTGGCTGTACTAAGCAAATACAAGGTTATAATTTAGCTAATAGTAGTTTACAGACAATTCTGATGATTATGATTTCATTTGGTTTAAACTGTACTAGTTCATTTCATAAGGAAATGATACTGTAGACAAATGTAAATAAAGCCTGTGAGTCAAGCATCAAGTGGTGTTTGTTGAAATAAACTAGAGATTTTTAAACTCTGATCTAATGTCCATTTTTAAACTAATTACAGTTTTCTTTGTTACCTTTGATTTGTTAATTTTTTATACTCTTTATATTCACCTACCTTTTATATATGATTGCTTGGTATTTTAAATTCCAAAGCCATTATCACTGCAACCTCAGAATTTTTAATTTTAACCTTTTTTTTTCTTTTTAAATAGAGCTCCTAAATTAGTTGCACACTTCTTGCCAGAACATTACATCCCTCATTCCATGTAGTAAAATACCATATCATAGTGTGCTTCTGTAACTACTCTTAAACTGTCACCTTATATAAAGCACTCAGCTGTCCACTTAACAGCTAAGTTTTCTTAAGTTTCTATTTGGAATCCTTTCATCTAAACAATATTGAATGATATCTGGTAATAAATGTCCAAGTTTAGAACTAGATCTAAATACAAGATCATCTCTAGGCACAATTACCAAGCTAAATTAGGTCTTTGAAACCATGTCATCTCCCCTTCTTGCTCTCTTGTGTACATAGCCAGTGTTGTGGATGTTGGTAAGAAGGTAGGGAATTTCTCCACTTTGCCCCTTGTTTTTGACATAAGGGTTAAATATTTTTTAAATAGAAATACTCTCATGGCTTTCCTTACCTGGAAATGGTATTTCTGTTTCTGGGAAAATTGAGTAGACAGGTTTAACTAAAAGACAGTGTGTGTGTGTGTGTAAAAGTTTTGTGTCTGAGTGTGTGAGATTTGCAGGCATTATCTAATTCTCCCTATGATCTTGTGAGGGTATATACTCTTGCATATCTTCTGTTTTGCGAAAAGGAGAGTTAAAGCACAGGGAAATTAAAAACTTGCCCAAGGAAGCCGCCGGAATAGCAAAGTAGGAATTCACCCCCAAACGTGATGGAAATTTTCAGTATTATGTCTAATAAAAGCCAAAACTCTTTGAGAAAATAAATGTGAAATTGTTAAGCCCAGTGGTCAGATATGTTTTAGTCTGCTAATTTGGTAGAGAATATATAATTTCAACCAATTATAGTTAGGGAGGTTAGACAAACACTATTTTGGATAACTTTAGATTTACAGAAAAGTTGCAAAGATCGTGCAGACAGTTCTCATATACCCCCACCAAGTTTCTACAGTCATTAGCATCTTATATTGCCATGTGTGTATATTTCTCAAAGCCAAAACCAACATTGGTATATTACTATTAATTACAGATTTTACTTGAATGTTACGATTTTTCCCCTTAAGATATTCCATAATCTAGAGTACCATCTTGTACTACTAATATCTTCCTGTTCTCTTCTGTTCTATGACAGTTTTTCATTCTTTCCTCATTTTTGATGATTTTGATAATCTTAGAGAGTACTAGCCAGGTATCCTCTAGAATATCTACCACTGCATTCTGTATTTCACTGGATTTTCTAATGATTAGACTGGGACTATGGGGTTTTGCAGAGAATACCACAGAGGAAAAGTGTCTTTCTCGTCACTTCCTATGGAAGGTACATCATAACCCTGTGACTTCACTGGGAACGTTAACAGTCGTCATTTGGTTAAGGTAGGGTTTGCCCTGATTCACCATTGCAGTTACTATTTCTCCTTTTATCTACTCTTATTCTTTCAAATCAGGTTATACTAAGTGTAGCCCATCATCATAATAAGACGGGAGAATTAAGTTCCACATCCTTTTCGGGTTAAGTATGTACACAGTATTTGGAATTTTTCTATAAGAAAGATTTGTCTCCATTTCTTTTATATATCTACTCAGGTATATTTATTTTATACTTGTTATTTATTTTTTAAATTGACTTTTGTGACCTTTGGCAAGCCTTTATTCTCTGATAGAGGGGAAAGTAGATGGAGAGAGGGAGGGAAAAATTTTTGGAGAGGTATCAAATAGGAGAAAACGTGGGTTCTAGAGCCGTGGCAAGGCGGTGGGGGGTGCCTTCAACATTAAATGAGAGCCTCCACAGTTAATTACAGTATGAGGAGGGATGGGTCCAGATTGCATTACAGCCAAGTTTGTAGTCATTGAGAGTGAGCAGTAAACAATGGGTTTTTTTTTCCCCAGCCACATTGAACTACCTGGCTGCTTAAATAACATTTAAGTAACATTACACACAGGTACAAAAAATAAACATGTAGTAATAGTTCTTAAATATTTGTTTAGCAAAATAAAAGGTGCCGGGGTAAGAAAAATGTTAACATTAACTTGGTAAATTCTAAATACTTCAGTGCGTGATTAAAATATGTCTAAAAAGATTTTGAGGAAAGCTATACTATTTTATTCAGAGAAATAAAAATACCTAAATCTGAAGCTAAAAATGCATAGGACAACTCCTCTCCCTAACCTCAATTTAGTAGGAGAAAAGCTCTTATAAAATACAGTTGTACTTAGGTGTCTGTGGAGAATTGGTTCCAGGATCACCCACAGATACTAAAATTCAAGGGTGCTTAAGTCCCTTACGTAAAACAGCATGGTATTTGCATGTAACCTGTGTATATCCTCTCATATACTTTAAATCGTCTCTAGAGTAACCCTAATACGATGCCATACGTTACTTCACGTAGATTCAGCATAACACCATGTGGCAAATTCAGGTATTGTCTTTGGAACTTTGTAGGGTTTTCTTTTCCCCTGAATATTTTTAATTTGCAGGTGTTGAATCCATGGATGCTGGATACAGAACCCGTGAATACAGAGGGCCTATTGTTCTTCAAGTTAGAGATAAAGCCTCTGATAAAATAGCAACAGTTTTGCCTGAATAGAGGCAAACTCTTAACGAGTTGACATGCAGTCTTGAAGGACAAGTTTATAGATGAGTAAGGCAAGCTAAGGTTATTCTCTTCGCAACACTGAATATTTTATTTTTTTAGGGAGCTCAAAATACGATAGCTGTGGGAAACCTCGGAGAAGGACAGGGAACTTTGTAGTAATGATGTCGGAATCAAACTGGACCACAGTGAATATTGACTACAGAATATTGATAATTTGAATACCTAAGTGTTGAACACAGAACAGTGGGATTTTGCACCTGTCCTAAAATGAAACATCTATAACCTGTTATTGGTGAGGTTATCACAAAGGCTAAGTACCTCCAACCTAAAAGTAATAGGAACTAAAGTTTACTTTAATGGGTGTGATGCAGTGGTAGAGTTTTCACTGATACTTGGTTACTATCTGGTTCTTCTGCTGACTTCAGTTTAGTTCATGGTAACTGAGTGACTCGGGACATTCTTTATGCCTAAGTTTGTTACACCTATAAAATGAAAATGACTTTTTCTACCTTGTGGGAATTATTATAAATAATAAAGTGGCACATATGTATACAACAGATATTGACAGTTTTTATCCCTTCTCCATGTTTACAGATATATATATACACACGCACATATACATATATGTACATATATGTATACGTGTGTGTGTATGCATATATTCTCAGATGCCTATTTCCCACTTACTCTTTCTAGAGCACCAGATCCATGTATGTAGCTGCCTCCTGTGTATCTCTTATTTATTTATTTTTTTTGTCAAGATGGGTCTTGCAGTGTTGGGCAGGCTGGTCTCGAATTCCTGGACTCAAGCGATATTCCTATCTTGGCCTCTGAAAGTGCTAGGATTATAGGTGTGAGCCACTATGCCTGGCCTGTATCTCCCTTCACATGTCATACAGGCAATTTTACTGCACTTAAGTTTTCCCTAAATCCTCTTAATTCACCAAACCTGCGTCTCATGTTGTATTTCGTATTGATAAACAACTGAAGTAAGTGTATTGGGGTGCATCATTGGCAAAATAAGCAACAAATCAAAAAGTAATTTACCTAACTGGGAGGAGCAGATGATAGAGTTCAAAATGCTTTGTTAGGTTAAAATAACTATGAGCAAGCATATCATGTACTAGATAGAACCAAATTTCATAAGTATAGTTAAAAAGCTTTCAATACAAGAAAATATAAAATACATAATTGCTTGATAACTAGACCAGTAGATTTTTACTGACAAATGGTTTGGACATTTATTTTGGCTTATATAATAAATAACACTAACTGTTAATGAGCTATTTCTGTGGTAAGTAATGAATTAAACACCTAAAACTCAAAACCAAAATGGAAGTGTTCAGTATGGATGAAGCAAATCCAATTAATTATAGTCTATCCTCTTATCTGTTAACTCTTAGTGACACTGTTACCCCAATCTAGCTGTTGACTGTGAACCTGTCAAAAATGTTGCTTTTTCAGCAGCTGTTTCCATGTATCAGAATTCTGATCAGGGAAAACAAATTATCTGTATTCTTATAAGTTGAATAATGTATTAGAGCCTAAGAATTTTAATGTGGTATCAGCAAATATGACATGAGAATAGGAAATATTTCCACCTTTGTAAATGGTGCAGTTAGAATTACAAGATTGTGTTGCCCTATATCACACTCACAATTATGTCTCCTATTAATAGATGCCTTAGAATCACAAAAAGGGAAAGGTTAAGGAGAATGTAGTTAATTCTACCAGAAGAGACTGATAAAGTCTACATCAGTAGACTCTGATGTAATGAAGACTACATCAGTATTCTCAGGCTGCACACACAGTACCTGTGGCACTAAAACCCTGGGATAGAAGAGTGCTAAGAAGGAATAAAATAGAATAAGGAAAGTTATGTTTTGTGTTTTTTCTTCAATTTAGTGTTAATGAAAATGTGTTTAAATTCAGGCCTCCCATAAAGTATTGCATATCATGAAGTCTAAGGCAGGTACCTGACCGTGAAAAACTACATTTTGACGCACTGATGACTGATAAGAGAGACATAAAATGTGTAACCTGTAATTTTGTTGAAGCCATTGGAAATTAGCAAACCTACACTATGTTTTCTCTACTTTTGGAGACTATTCATCTGTTGGTAAAGATTAGGAGGGAAGGAGATGTCAGGGTTTATAGTTAATGTAGATACAAAAGAAAGTCTTGCTCAAGGACTCCAAAGACATTTAACACTTACTGTAAGTTAAACATTCATCATTCATTTTAGGCACCACTGCATTCTGGTATCATTGCTTAGTGCCCTTTTGATTATATTTTCTGGGGCTATTTGAATCAGTATGGTCTATTTTTGTAAAATCCTTAATTTTTTTTTTATTAGAGGGTAAGTTAGCACAGCCCTTTCAAGGCCAATTTGAGAGTATCTGAAAAATTAGAATATTCACAGTATGAACATTTAAACATACTAATGCATTATATTACTGCATGTTAGGCAGTGAACTAATGTTAGATACCTTGATTGAAGCAAGGATAACAATTCCGATTGCTATGAAGGATATAAAAGGGGTAGGTGTATACTGCTCTTAGGACAGTAAGTATAAGACCTCGGGGTCAGGCAAATTATACTTGGTAGCTGAATTCTTAAGAGTTCAGTGCCAGCGGGGCTAAGTCTGCTCCTGGATATGATGATAAGCCAGTAAATAGCTTGGGGGAAAAAATGGTCTTAAGACAGAATTGTAGAGTTAGGAGCACCTGTCATGCAAGCCTAGTAAGCCATAGAAGGGAATTTACATTGTATGCGAAGAACAGTTGGAAAATAGTGAACAGTTTGAAGTGATCTAGTTAGTTTTAATACGAATTGCCCACTGCTTGGAGAATAGATCCGAAAGAACCATACTGGATGGTAAGGGAATAGTAAAAAGTCTTACTTAAGCAAATTAAAGTTATTACAAATCTATATGATCAAAACAGCACTAAATTTTAGGATAACTACGTGACAAAGACCAATAGTGTTTTAAGAAGTTTAAAATGTGGAAATAAAAGAAGTGGAAGTAGGTAATTTGAGCCATTGTGAGATTCATTCCTCAGTAAATGGTAAAAGTAGTATTTAAGGTAGACTCTAATAAATCATGGAACCATATTTTAATCTCCATAACCAGTGAGAGAATAATAAAGGTATAACAAGAAGTAGAAAGGAAAAATTGGAGTAATGAAAATGATTAATACAAATTAGTTTTTTAAGAGACAATGACAAAATAGCAAGCCAGTTAAACTGTTGTACCTAGAAGTGGATTTTACACTCCAATTAATCCAGAGTATCAGACAGGGTTAAGATAAATTGACAAAACCAATTGTGTATTTGTAATAAATATTTTCAGTTTGGAAATAAGAGAATGGGAAAAGAAAAAGTTTGGAATTAAACATCCCCATGGATCAGCAAATAGCAGTGGGATTTTTTTGAATGAAAATACAATTTATCAGGCCAGGTACAGTGGCTTACGCCTGTAATCCCAGCACTTTAGAGGCCGAGGGGGATGATCACGAGGTCAGGACATCGAGACCATCCTGGCTAACACGCTGAAACCCCATCTCTACTAAAAATACAAAAAAGCCAGGCGTGGTGGCACGCACCAGTAGTCCCAGCTGCTTGGGAGGCTGAGGCGGGAGAATCCCTTGAACCCGGAAGGTGGAAGTTTCAATGAGCCGAGGTCGCACCATTGCACTCCAGCCTTGGTGACAGAGCGAGATGCTGTCTCAAAAAATAAGAAAATACAATTTGTCAACACCTGTGAGATGCAGCTAAAGCAGTGCTTGGAATTGTGTGACTTTGAAAGCCTACACTAGAGAAAATTAAGTCTTTATCAAGAATACAGGAAAATACTGGCAGATCAAACATAATTCAGAGAAAAAAAGAGCAGAGAACTTCTGCTTCAGGCCAAGATTTACCCTTCAACCCGTAACAAACTAGACAAAATGTATCAGGCAGCATTTTTCAGTACATTAAGGCTGTGGAGGAGAGGTACCTGAGAAAGGAAAACAAGGTGAGTCCTATTAATGCTTCCAGCTTGCTTGAGAGAATTTCTAGGACACATCGCAGGGAGTTACCTGGATGGACCTCTGCAATCTCCCTGAGTTAAGATGAAACAGGTGGGCAGAAAGCCCAAGGCCACTAAAGGTAATACAGAAAGTACCAGAGAGGAGAGGTTCACAGATGTCTCTGGAAATCTGCAGAAGTTCCTCTTCAAGTCTTCAGATGAGTACTATCTATAAGGAAATCTTATGCCTTTGAGGAAACTACCACAAAGGCAACAAACTTGAAAAACCCTAAGCATAGGAAACATGAAGATGGGGAAGAAAAAGGCAGTGATACAATCTTAAGGCAACCGCGGCGGGTGGGGGTTGGGGAATAAGGTACTGTATAGAGGAACAGTTCTAAGGATAACAGCCGACTTGTCAGAAGCAGTGCAAGCCAAAGGGTGGTGCCACCTCAACGTACTGAAAGAAAAAAATACCAGTCTAATATTCTGTACTCAGTGAAAATATCTTTCAAAAACGTATGTGAACTACAAACAAGCTCTTCAAAATCTGAAAGAATTCACTAACAGATCTAATGCAGAAAATACTAGATTTTTTTGGCAGAAGAAAACATATCAGCAATCTGGTCCTACACAAGGTGAGAGCACAGGAAATGCTATGTGGATAGATATATTTAAGAGTTTCTTTGGAAGATAGTTGACTACAGCAAATAGAGTAAATTGTGGAACTTAGTACAAGTAAAATATACAGCAGCAAGAGCACATAGGCCAAGGGGAGAAGTGGACGTACACTATTGTAAGGTTGTTATACTATACACAGATTGGCACATCATCTTGAAGGGTACTGCAAATACTCCCAAAGTAGGGAGGAAAATGAAATTATAAATACTTGATCCGAAAGAAACCAGAAAAAGGAAATGAGCAAATTAGAGAAACCCTGCCATACTCATAATTACACTGAATGTAATGATTAAACACCCCAGTTCCGAGACAGCATTGTCACACTGGATGAAAGAAGCAAGACCTATATGCTCTTATAAGAAACCTACTGGAAACGCAAAGACACAAATAGGCTACAAATAAATAGATGGAAAATGTAAACCATGATAAAAAGATCTGAAGAAATTAGAAGAAACCTAGAGTGATTATATTAATTTTGGAAAAATTTGAGCATTGAGGTAACAAAGGTCCTTTCATACTGATGGAGTCTATCAATCTCAAACATATATACACCTACTAAGCTTCAAAATACATAAAGCAAAAACTAACGGAATTGCATGACAAAAATAGAGGAATCCACAATAATAGAGATTTCTACACTTTCAGAGTTGATGCAAGCCGTAGAAAATAAGAATATAGAATTGAAAACCAACTTGATTTCATTGACATTTAAAGAATAATCTACCTTTATGTAAATAAGGTAGAAATATAAAATAAATTTCTACATTTAAAGAATAACAACATAATGTGTGGAGCACTTATGGAGGTCAGCCATACAGGACACACAAACAGGTACACAGTCTGATTCTGTTTATGTGAAGTTCAAAGACTGCAACATTTAGCTATTGTGGCTGAAGTCAAAACAGTGATTACCTCAGGTCATGGTGATTATTAGTTGGGTTGGGACACAAGGGACCTTCTGGTTGTTAGAATTGTATATAGACATCTGGATGGTAATTAACAATTGTGTGTACATATGTTTTAAAAAAGTTAACATTTTTGCACTTTGGTGTATGAATTTTATGCCTCAAAACAATAGAACAGTACCCATCTATAAATCCAAGTCATCTAGTTAACTAAAATAAGGAAATAGAAAAAATCCAGGCATTTACGGGAAGGTTACAAAGCTACTTAGCTCCCCTACACCTCTCATCCAGTTTCCCTATTGTTAATATCTTACCTTAGTATATTTGCGAAAACCAAGAATCCAATATTTGCACATTGTTAACTGAATTGAGATTATATTTGAATTTCACCAACTTTTCCACTTAGGTCCTTTTTATTCCAGTACCCAGTCAAGGGTGCCACATTACATTTAGTTGTCTCCCCATTGTCATTTTTCATTTTCTCATTTTGTTTTCATGACCTTGATATTCTGGAGGAGTCCTGGCCTGGTATCCTGTAGAATGACCTCCATTCTTGGCTCGTCATTTTCACAATTAGATTGGGATTCTGGATTTTTTTTGAAAGATTATTACAGGTGTCAAGTGACTTTTATCATCACACCATAATCAGGAGATGTATAATATCCATGACATCACTCTTTATGTTAACCTCTTGATTAAGATTTAGTTTGTGTTGCTGCTGGAAGGGAAATCTCTGGTGGTTTTTGAGGGTCTCTCTGTTGACCAAGCTGGGGTGCAGTGGCATAAGCACAGCTCACTGCAACCTCAAGTTGTCAGACTCAGGTGATCCTCCCACCTCAGCCTCCCAAGGACTTGGGACCACAGGTGCGCACCAACACAACCAAATAATGTTTTGCGCTTTTTGTACAGATGAGGTTTTGCCACATTGCCCAGGCTGGTCTCAAACTTCTGGACTCAAGGGATCCACCTGCTTCGGCCTCCCAAAGTGCTGGAGTTACAGGTGTGAGCCACTGTACTTGGCCTTTTTTTTTTTTTTTTTCTTTTGAGGCAAGGTCTTGCTTTCACCTAGGCAGGAGTGCAGTAGCACACTGGTCTCGAACTCCTGGGCTCAAGAGGTTAGCCTGCCTTGACTTTCCACGGTGCTGGTGTTCCAGGAGAGGCCAGCTTGCCCATTCTTCCTTCCTGCCTGCCTGCCTTCCTTCCTTCCTTCCTTCCTTCCTTCCTTCCTTCCTTCTTTCCTTTCCTTTCCTTTCTTTTCTTCCTTTTTCTTTTCTTTCTTTTCGTGTGTGTGTGTGTGTGTGTGTGTGTGTCTGTGTGTGTGTGTGACAGAGTTTTGCTCTTGTTGCCCAGGCTGGAGTGCAGTGGTGCAATCTCAGCTCACCGCAAACTCCACTTCCCGAGTTCAAGCGATTTTCCTGCCTCAACCTCCCGAGTAGCTGGGATTACGGGCATACACCACCATGCCCGGCTAATTTAGTATTTTTAGAAGACATGGGGTTTCCACATGTTGGCCAGGCTAGTCTCGAACTCTTGACCTCAGGTGATCCAGCTGCCTTGGCCTCGCAAAGTGCCATCCTGCTTTTCTTATTTATCCTTTACTTCTGGAATCTTCAGGAGAAGGTGATGTGGACATAAGTTAGAGTAGACGTTTCTTTTAAGAGGCAAAGGCCATGGATGGACCTTCCTGGGCCTTCTGCTCTCCATGGGGCAGTGCTGGTCTCTCTTCATGTAAAGGGAAAGCTAAATTTGCACAAACTCTAAGGGTGCTGACAAAGCCAGTGATCCCAGATATGTCACCTACTTGTGCACACAGGTCTTGCAGCACCGTAGTTGTAAACTTTCCCACAAGGAAGAACTTTCCCAGAATGGCCAGATTTTCTCCCAGCAGCCAACCCTATCATACATGTATTAATATGACTTTTTTTTTTAAGGAAAAAAATGTATTAATGTTATAATTTCACATACTGTATAATGCTATCCTTTGATTAGTGTTTAGTTTGATGGAAACTCCAAACCATTAAAGAAAATTCAGGCCAGCTGTGGTGGTGCCATGCCTGCGGTCCCAGCTACTAAGGAGGCTGAAATGAGAGGATCGCTCAAACCCGAGAGGTCAAGTGAGCTGTTATTGTGCCACTGCACTCCAGCCTGGGCTGTAACAGAGCAAGACCCCCATCTCTAAAACAGAAAAGAGAAAAAAATCGTATCAGGTGCTACATTTGCACTGAGAAGAATCCACAAGCAGAGATGACTCTGAGAACAGTGGTGTCCTCACCAGCATCAGTTCCCACAGACTCCAGTGAATTGGGCATAAGTCAGAATAGATGCATGTGCGCCATGGGGGGTCCAGAGTGCCTGGCCCCAGAACAGCCGCTGAGTGCAGGGACCCTAAGGATGGGGAGGGGGGGGTCTGGGTGACAAGGCCAGAAGAGTCCCTGACACCCCTCACCCACCCCGCGGGACACCACAGTTGACACCGTGTGCCAGCAAAGTTGGGACCTGATGGTTTGGGGAACGTAGGTCATTGAAAGTGGCCTGCAGCAGGAGTGCCTAGGACTTACCTGGCTGGAACCCACCCTTGAAAACCACCTGAGGAGGTGCCAGAGTGTGGCTGTGGGCTCCAGACCACGTCGGCTCCACCTGCTGGGAACCCAGCTGCCACCAGCGCTGGTTGGGAACACAGGCTTGCTGTCTTCGGGTCTTGGGAAACCTGTACTTCTTAGGACTCATTCAGGATCAGCATGTCCCACCCAAGGACTTCTTCCGGAAAGGCACTCCCTGCCCACTAAAGGAAGGCTCCTCAAAGCAACCTGAGAAGCGCAGCCCATCCACCTCCTGCTGGGTGGCCCACAGACACATCAGGCTCCTGCTTGCCTGTATTTTCATGCCCCACTGTGAAAAACATGGTGAGTATTTCTTTCCAGTTATGTCCTGAGCCAAATGTTGAGCTTTTCTGCCCAGGAAGGGCAAAATTCTAGCACTGGCAGGGGTGCAACCCAAGAGGTGGCTGGGGTTCTCACGGCTCTTGGCCATGGGGCAGGCTGGTCTAGACAGCAGGAGGATGTTTTCAGGGTTGAAGTTTCCCCCCACCTAGTCCTGAACCCATTGGGTCCTGGAGCACCTGTGTTCCTATGAGGCCAGTATGGGCCACACATGTCTTCAAAAGGCCCTTGAAGCTTGACTAAGTGTGGCAGTTTCATTCTGAACATGTTACTCTAAAACACATCACTGCTAGCCACAGGAGGATCACATACTGTGAGCTTCTGACCTGTTGACGCTCAAGAGTCAGGGCGTGCAGGGAAGACTCCAGAAGTCCTAACTCTTCCTAACCTTACATCTGCGATTCTTACGCCCTCAGCTGAAGAACTTGATGAATTTCAACTTTGAAGGGGTTCTTCTAACACTTGGCCATTTCAACCAGGCTTTGCTAAAGTCATCTGAAATTGAGGGACTGAAAACCAATTACTTAGATCACAGGTTGCCTCTGAAATCTGCAAGGACCTGCTGTCAGGGCTCATTAAACCCCAAAGTATGGCACCTTGGCATGCGGATTACTCTGACCCAGAGGAGACTGGAAGGTCTCAGAAGCCTAGTCTTTGTCCTTCCTTCCTGGTTCCTGTCCCCTTTTCTCCCGCAGAGTGAGTCACAGAAACCAGAATTTGTTTTCCCCAAGGCAGGTCATAGAAACTAGAAATCATCTCTCCCAAAGCTAGCCATAAAACCTAGCAAGGTCACTCTCTTCCTTCTCCCTGGAGGACCTTCATTCCCGAGGGGCCCTGCCCCATACCCAGGGGAAGGGAAATTGTTCAAAGCAGCCTTGCTGGGTTTCCCCACTCCGTCCATCACCATTAGGCCACATCCTTTGTGTCCAGTCATGTCCAGCCATGTTCTGCATGGCTGTTCATACATCAAACCTAAATATAAAAATAAAGCTTTTCGTTGGGTTTTGGGTTAAAAAAAAAAAAAAAAAAAAAAAAAAAAGACTTCATTTGCTGGGTTTCTGCACTGTAAATTTACTGAAGTTACTATTTTTCCTGATGTATAGTAGATTCATTTGGCTTATTCAATACTACCTTATACCTTATATATTTTGTTGTTCAAATGGTTCCACCTTTGGTCTTTGGAATTTTTTTCATGTTGGCTTCTTTGTCCTTTTGACATGTCCCCAAATTCTTCTGTCTTCTGAACACTTCTTTAATTTCTGGCAGTACAAGATGCTCTAGGCTCAGCTTGTATTTTCTCAGCCATAGATGCAGAATCAGCCATTCTTCCGAAGAACCCTGTTTCCTTTTAAAGAAGAACTGTATTTAGACACCAAGATCTGGACACTGGACTAAATCGAAATTTAGTATTTGATGAAATAGGGTTTCAGTTAAGAGGAGAATTATGATTTACTTAAATGATGTTAGCTGTCTATGTGATAATCTGTAAAAAAGTTAAACCACCTCATTACCATTTGCTAAAAAGTACAAATTTTAACATCCATTTAGATTGAAAACATAAATATTAAAGTAAGAATATTCCCAAGTGCAACTTGGATATAGGAATTAAAGAGAGGCTTGCTTAAGCAGGAATCCTCAAAACCATAAATGAAAAGATCATTTTCCTGAATAAATTTCTTATATACGGTAATAGACATGATACAAAAAGTAAAAAGGCAAATGACAGGAAAATTAGAAACAGATGGTACCTCTATACAAAGAGTTGCTACAAATTAATAGCATAATGATATTCCAATAATGTATATAATTAATAGAAGAGGATGTTATTTAGCTTCACTGGTAGTCAAATTAGCATAACAATATATCTGGCCCATTGGGTTGTAAACATTTTAAACATAAGTGAAAATATCTTTGTATGATTATAGAATAAAGTATGAAAGAATACACCCCAGTCTATTAATATTGGTTAATTTGGAAGTGAAAATAGAGGAATCAAGAGATTATTAACATTTAAAATATAATCTAAATGGTCACTAAACTTCAATTTGTTACAGTAAACATAGTTTAAAATTATAAGGTCAAGGCAATTAGAAATCTATTGAGGGCCAGGCGTGGTGACTCAAAGCCTGTAATCCTAGCACTTTGGGAGGCCGAGGCAGATGGATCAGTTGAGGTCAGGAGTTCAAGACCAGCCTGGGCAACATGGCAAAACCCCATCTCTACTAAAAATACAAAACTTAGTGTATCATGGTGGCACACGCCTGTAATCTCAGGTACTCGGGAGGCTGAGGCACAAAAATGACTTGAACCCAGGAGGTGGAGGCTGCAGTGAGCTGAGAGATCACACCACTGCACTCCAGCCTGGGCGACAGAGCGACACCTGTCTCAAAAAAAAAAAAAAAAAAAAAAATTATTGTGTCCAGGCATGGTGGCTCACGCCTGTAATCCTAGCACTTTGGGAGGCTAAGGCAGGTGGATCACTTGAGATCAAGAGTTTGAGACCAGCCTGGCCAACATGGTGAAACCCCGTCTCTACTAAAAATGCAAAAATTAGCCGGACGTGCTCGCTTGAGCCCAGGAGGTAGAGGTTGCAGTGAGCCAAGATCATGCCACCGCACTCCAGCCTGGGAGACAGAGCGAAACTCTGTCTCTAAATAAATAAATATTGCAGTAAATTAGGCAAAAGATTGTGGTAACTTGAATCCGGGTGGTGACGGTGGAGATGGACACAAATGAGTGTATATGAGATATATTTTGGTATGAAGTTGAAGTTCAAAAGAGAAGTGTAGACTGCAGGTACAAATCTGAGAATCATCGGCACAGAACAGTCCACTTCTAATGATTTACCATGTAAAAATAAATCCCACAAATACATATACCAATATGTACAAGAATGTTATTGACTCACTGTTTCATTTATCAAAAGTTACAGGTAACCAGACATTCAGAAAGAATGTAATTATTTTTAGCAGAGCCTGAGGAAGAGCCTCCAAGGTCACACTCACAGGCCACATACTGTTATGCAGCTGAGAGCCTAACTGTGAAATTGAAGGGGAATGGCTTCTCGGGGTGGGGGACTGTGTGGTGGACTGTGTGGGGCTCAGGTGGTGAGATTGCTTGTGGCCAGGAGTTTGAAACCAGCCTGGGGAATATAGTATGACCCTGTCTCTACAAAAAATAAAATTGTAAAATTAGCCAGACATGGCTGCATGTGCCTGTAGCCCTAGCTACTCAGAAGGCTGAGGTGGGAGAATCACTTGAGCCCAGGAGTTCCAGGCATCATGAGCTAAAATCATGCTACTGCACTATAGCCTGGGTGACAGAGTGAGACTGTCTAAAACAAACAAACAAACCAAAAAAACAATATAATTTCTGTGCCTACTAAAACAGGTAATCACATGTTGTTCAATGCAACAACAACAACGACAACAACAACAAAGCTGAAGGAGTACTTGCAGTAATGATAGAGGAGAAAGAGGTCACAAGGAAAAGTCCTCTTTTAATCTCGGAGGTTTCTAGTTTTAACAGGTACATTTAAGTCTATTATCTATTTTGTTTTGTGGTGTAAGGTCTATGTTCATTTTTATATCCATACAGATATCTAGTTTATCCAGCACCACTTGTAAAAATGGCTGTTCTTTTGAATCACCTTAACACTTTTGACAAAGATCTGTTGAATATGAATGTCTGCATATGTGTACACATATCTATATCTCTATCTGTCATACACATATGTGTATATATGATGCTCTCTATAATACTCTCATTGATCTGTAGATCAGTGTCTTAGTTTGTTGTGTGCTGCTATAACAATACTACAACTGGGTAATTTAGAAATGGAAATTTATTTCTCAACGTTTTGCAGTTTGGGGATGTTCAAGAGCAAGGCGCCATCATCTGGTCTCTGGTGAAGGCCTTCTTGCCCTGTCCTCACATGTCAGGATGACAAGAAAGGGACCAAACTCCCTCTGTCAAGCCCTTTTAGAAGAGCAGCTAATCCCATTCACTCACGAGATGTCCTCATAGCCCAACCACCTCTTAAAGGCATCACCTCTTAATACCATCATATTAGCCATTAAGTTTCAACATGAATTTTGGAGGAGACACATTCCAACCATAGCATGCCTATCTTTATGCCAGTATCACACTGCCCTGCATATAACAATAATAAAGTATGGTTTAAAAAAACAAGTATTTGAATTTTATTGAAGTATTACATTGGAAAGCAAAGGCATACAGAAATCATAGAAGAGAAAAAAACACCTGCAAATTAGAGGAGTAAAAATTGTGACTTACTGGTTTTGGGATCGAGGATCCTGCCCAATCTTCATGACTATGGCTGTGGGAAATACTGTTAGAAAAAAAAGAAATCATAGCCTTACTGGCAACAAGTGCCAGAGACTGGAGTTAAGACTTGAAAAGCCACTGCAAATTTAAGTAGGAAATCTTGGGAATGAGAACCAGAGAAGAAATGCGATAGAACTGCCCAAATCCATGTCTCACAGCAAAACTCTGTATGAGTGAAGGAGACTCCATGAAGCCTGAGGAAAAAGCAAGCAAAACCAGATAGAAATCTAGTCTTAAAAGACCACTATTCGGCCGGGCACGGTGGCTCACGTCTGTATTCCCATTCCCAGCACTTTGGGAGGCCCAGGCGGGAGAATCATGAGGTTAGGAGATGGAGACCATCCTGGCTAACATGGTGAAACCCCGTCTCTACTAAAAATACAAAAAAATTAGCCAGGCATGGTGGCGGGCACCTGTAGTCCCAGCTACTCGGGAGGCTGAGGCAGGAGAATGGTGTGAACCTGGGAAGCAGCGCTTGCAGTGAGCCGAGATTGCGCCACTGCATTCCAGCCTGGGCGACAGAGCAGGACTCTGTCTGAAAAAAAAAAAAAAAAAAAAAAATTATTCGAGATGTATAAATGTAAATTATACCTCTACTTTGATGCTTTACTTAAGGGGATGTATTCCTCCCTGTGCTGTGTGTACTTTGAGTGACAGAAAGCTGAAACTTCAGAAACTTGGTATGTCAGGGAATAGTCCTAAGTTGCCAGAACAGCTGGAAATAAGAGGAGAATCCCTAGAATGGAGGAACCCACGAAGAAGGTGATCTCCATTGCTAACCCACCAGCAAATTACACAGGCATAGGGAAATCAATCTCTAGGGAGCCAAGCTAAAAGAGCATGGAAAATCATGAAAATGAAGCAGAGATATCAATAGCAGCATGCCCCAGGGGAGGCAATATTGGCAGTTTGAATCCAGACAAGTTAACTGTCAAACAGAACAAACAAACATAAAATCAATAATACTCAGGGAAAAAAAAACCCAGGAGAATCCAGAGTCATTACAATATATTACAATGTCCAGCTTTCAATAAAAAATTAACAGGCATGTAAAGAATAGGAAGAAAAGACAGGAGAAAAGGCAGTCATAGCAAGGGACTCGAGTATATCCAGATATTTGATTTAGCAAAGACTTCTAAGCATTGCTCTTATTTTGACACAGTAATTATATTGATTGATGTTTAAATGTTAAGTCTATGTTGCATTGTACTTCCATGGCAATCATTCTGAGAAGATAAAAGCCATGGGATCAGTGTTCTTTCTTCTGTTATTTGGCACTTAAATTCAGTAATTTTGCACTAAAATATAAACCCCATAGATGTAGGGACTGTTATGTATTGCTTTGTTATCCCTAATGACTGAAACAGTGTCTGACATAGATTGGGTGCTCAATGAATAGTTATTGAATGAATGAATGACTAAAATATAAACTAAAATTACTGGTTGGCTCCATGAAGAAAGACTTTCAGATAGTCTCCATCCATGGTGAGGCAATCAAGGGTTGATCATGTGACCAGTTATTAATCTTATTTTGTGTCCATATTTAAGATTTTTAAATAGATGTTTAATAGAAGTAAATAGCAAAATAAATTCATCATCACTAGCTAAATATTGACATATCTGTCATTGCCATTGAACATAGCTATTCATCACCAGGTAAACATTACACATTTTAAACTGTAAGGTACAAAAGGGGTACAATTAAGTAATCTGTGAATTTAAAACATATCCAGGGTAGAATTTCATTGAAAACATAATAGGTGAATATATACTCTAAATTTTAAAAAATGAATATCTGGTCTTTCAGTTTAATCCTCTACTGGTTTATTGACTGTTAAACAAAGTTGCCAATTTGTAACTTCAAAGGAAAACAAAGTGACCACAATTATGTACTGATAAGTAGATCTCTAGGAAAGAAATCAGAGATCCCCTAAGCAAAGCATCCATTGACCCTTTGGAAATTCTCTTTAAAACAGCATAAAGCATGTTATTAGCCTTTTGGTCACCAGGGGGCAGTGTTGTTTCAGACCAACACAATTCACACTATAGCTGTAGTAACTGTCCAGAAAGTACCAACCAGAATCCAACTGCCAGCTTCACACTGTTACTCCACAAACCCTCACAGTAACTTGTTTACAAGGTGAATAGCTAAAGGCAGACAATATAGGATGAAGCGAAATGCTGAAAGAAGAGAAATGTTACCCAAATTATCTGAAAGGCAACACATTTTGTTCATTGCTGTAGAGGTTAGTAAGAGACTAACAATTCTTTACTAATACATACCCTGGTACTTACCATGCTTATCAAGTCCAATTGGCTACAGCAAGCACTTCAGAGGGAGAAGTAAAAGTTTCAAAGAAGTCAAATACTTGTAAATGAAAATAAGAATAGTTTTTGATGTAACTGGAACAAGATAAGCTTTGCTTCGTTTGCTGTGCGAATGGTGAAATGGTCTTAAATTTTAAATATTGAATTACACTAGAATTTTACTAACTGCAGAAGGTATAAATTTGATAGCCACTTTCATCCAAATGCTTTGGATAAAGCTTTGTCTAAGAATAACCTCAAATATTATTTTATTTTCAAATATTAGGCTAGAAATATACTATCCCAAATACAGGTTTGAGATTAATTCAGAATAATAAGACAAAAGTTTGGAGAAGATTTTAGAATTAAATCATTTCACCCTTCCTAGCTGTTGTTCCCATTGTAAATGTGACATTTTAGTCAATAAAATGCAAAAGTGCAAAACATTTTTAAATAACAGCAAAACACAAAATGAAATTCATGTTGTGATTAATGCATGTTATTAGAATGGAATTTAAATTGCATTCTTGCTTTGCCTTCTTTAAAAAACATATAATGTTATAGTGATATGTTTTCAAACTCTCATACAGAATCAAGACCATCGAGAAAGCATGCAGAGGGACATATCCCATTCTTACCTCTTAACAGCAATTTAAAAGTTAAGAACACCCATACAGAACATCAGCTAAGCTAGGAAAGGCAAAACTGATTGGGCTTGTTCTGAAAGTCGATCTGTGTCAATCAGAATAATGGTCTTTATAGTGCTATACGATTAAGTCTAATTTCTTAAATATGAGGAAAAATGAACTTTGCAATTATTTTTAAAAATCTTTTCATTTCTTAGCCAGTGTGAAAAGGCAAAAAACAAAACAAAAAACACAAGACTTTCCCAAGATTAGGGGGAAATGACCTCACTGTTAATATTCATCTGCTGAGAGCAGTTATGGGACGCATGTCAGGAGTACATGCTTCAAATAAGATGGGACTTGAGAATTGCTGAGAGACTTCAGGAACATTCTTTAACTTCATGGGGCCTCAGTTACCCCCACCTTTAAGGGGAATAGTAATAGCAATAGTACCTTAGAGGATTTCTGTGATAAAATGAGAAATGTTTGTGAGAAATACACAAAATATTGGCTTACTGAAAGATGTTACGAGGCAAGCAAGTATGCCTATTTTCATTCAATGTTTATTATTTCAAAGGCAAAGTTTCCATATAGATTAAGGCCTTCCTAACATCTAAATACCTTTTCTAGTTCTTATTGTATGAAGATAAGAAGGATGGTTGGAGGCTTTGTGAGGAATACCTTTCTCCTCTGCTCCCCTCTCACTCCCATAGGCTGGTAGCAGCTGATTTCACTACCTCAGATACGCAAATTGATGCCACCTTCCTGTAGCCACTTTTGCCATAGCTGACTTATTTGTTGGGTGGTGGGGAGGGGAGCGGGCAGGATTAGGCGAGGGGTAGTAGTTGGGATTTACCGGTCTTGGAATTCAACCATCCGATGTATTTGTTTTCCTGTGTCTACTCCCTTAAGTCTGCAGGCACTGTCTAGTAATTTTATAGTTTTCAGCGGCACCCCAGGGGACAGGACACCTTGGCCTTTTTATAATCACTCTAGAGTCTCAAAGCAGAAAGGAAAAAAGTTAACGATCAGCTATGCAAAGGCTTGTGGGGATTGCTTAAAGACAGCCGATTTTCACTTTACCGGAGTTACTAAAGGACTTCAGGAGAAGGATCCCGTCCCTGCAGGAGCGTTTGTGGTTGAAGAAGCAGGCGAGCGAGCGCTCAGGTGCGCCTCGGCAGCTTGACTGGGGTCCGCAAGCCCGGTGCGACTTATTAGCTGCTTGCCGCCTACTGACACTCTGGCGGAGAACTGGAGGAGGCGCCCAGTGGGCTCTGGGTTCGGCCCGGAGCAGGGCGTTTCAGAGGAGCCGGTCTGGGGTTTCCCAACTCAGGCGATCAGGATAGGCAACAGCCAAGAGAGGCGCTCAGTTGCTTTGCACCCTCCTCCCACCTCGGTTGTGTCCACACCCACGGGCGCCCCGCCCCCTTGGCCTTATAGAGGGGACTCGGCACCTCGGCGCGCCTCGGAGCCAGAGGTTTTCCGGAGAGGAAGGCGCGGCTGCCTCCGGGGCCAGTGAGCCCTGGCGCTGCCGCCGCCGCGGTCCCAGTAGCGGCATAGGGCGGCGGCTGCGCCCCGCACCATGGAGGGCAGCCCAGCCACAGCCGCTGTAGCCGCCGACCTCCGCCGCCGCCCGCGCCGCGTCTGCCCCCTCCCGCTGCGGCTCTCTGGACGCTATCCCCTCCTCACCTCGAAGCCAACATGAAGGAGACCCGGGGCTACGGAGGGGGTGCCCCCTTCTGCACCCGCCTCAATCACTCCTACACAGGCATGTGGGCGCCCGAGCGTTCCGCCGAGGCGCGGGGCAACCTCACGCGCCCTCCAGGATCCGGCGAGGATTGCGGATCGGTGTCCGTAGCCTTCCCAATCACCATGCTGCTCACCGGTTTCGTGGGCAACGCACTGGCCATGCTGCTAGTGTCGCGCAGCTACCGGCGCCGGGAGAGCAAGCGCAAGAAGTCGTTCCTGCTGTGCATCGGCTGGCTGGCGCTCACCGACCTGGTCGGGCAGCTTCTCACCACCCCGGTGGTCATCGTCGTGTACCTGTCCAAGCAGCGTTGGGAGCAGCTCGACCCGTCGGGGCGGCTCTGCACCTTCTTCGGACTGACCATGACTGTTTTCGGGCTCTCCTCGCTGTTCATCGCCAGCGCCATGGCCGTCGAGCGGGCGCTGGCCATCAGGGCGCCGCACTGGTACGCGAGCCACATGAAGACGCGTGCCACCCGCGCTGTGCTGCTCGGCGTGTGGCTGGCCGTGCTCGCCTTCGCCCTGCTGCCGGTGCTGGGCGTGGGCCAGTACACCGTCCAGTGGCCCGGGACGTGGTGCTTCATCAGCACCGGGCGAGGGGGCAACGGGACTAGCTCTTCGCATAACTGGGGCAACCTTTTCTTCGCCTCTGCCTTTGCCTTCCTGGGGCTCTTGTCGCTGACAGTCACCTTTGCCTGCAACCTGGCCACCATTAAGGCCCTGGTGTCCCGCTGCCGGGCCAAGGCCACGGCATCTCAGTCCAGTGCCCAGTGGGGCCGCATCACGACCGAGACGGCCATTCAGCTCATGGGGATCATGTGCGTGCTGTCAGTCTGCTGGTCTCCGCTACTGGTAGGTAGTTCCAGGGTTGGGGAAAGTAAGGATGCGTGTGCGAGTAAGCGGGAACATAAGACTTCTCTAAGTGCTAAGTGGCAGCACCTGCAGGGGTGTGTTTGCAACCGCAGAGCGCTGGAGTGTCCTCTCCTCCTATCCGCGCCGTCTTGGTTACAGCTTCAGAGTTGAGCTCCTCACTTAGCTGAGCGCCTTCGAAGAGCCAGGATTCGCATTACGCGCTGGTTATGAGCACATAGAGATCACAGGGCTGTTCACATTCTAGTCGGGGAGGAGATAGGATATGTCACTGAAATGACACATATGCAGAGATAGAGGTTTGTCCTGGGTGCATTAAGAGCAGAATGGCTATGATAACTGCAGCCTGATACTGTGAGGGTTTTCTTTATTTCAAATACCTCTCTCACGTTAATGAGATTTTCAGTCTGCAACCCCAGACAGTCACAGCCCTCCTGCGACGTATGAGCAGCCTTCAAGGTTCATTTTTGATGATGTAGGAGAACGAAAGATGCGAGTTTCCTCCTCAGCCCTTCGGCATGGTGCTTGGCTCTCTAGGAGTGCCTGAACGATAGTCAGTGGGATCCGGAAACCCAGCAGGCCAGCATTTACTTACCCTTGTAGCAATCAAGCAGGGTTTGCTAATCCTGAGAGAGGAGGTAGAGGTTTCCCATGTCCTAGCTCCTCACACCAGAGCAATGCAAAGGAGCAAGGGATGTTTGCAAAGGCTCTTTGTCCAACACTTGACCTTACATGATATTTTTGAGGTTTTTTGTCTGTGTTACTTTTAGCTAGAAATGTCCATGTGTAAGTGCTGTTTACTTATTCTTGAAGAATGGATGCTTATTAGGCCCTGGGGAGTCTGGGCTAATAGATGTTGCAGAAAGAGCCATTTGCTCACTGTCACAAAGGTATAACCAACTATATGTATTACACAATTGTGAAAAACCTTTGAAACATGTGAATACAGTTTTTTTTTTCCTAGTTGTGGTAAAATATATTACATACAATTCAGTATTTTAACCATTATTGTGTGTACAGTTCAGTGGCATTAGGCATTAAGTACGTTGACTTTTTTGTGTGCCATATATACTTTTAAATCCCTTGCATTTGAAAATAGAAATGTAATTTCTTTCACCTGGTTTGGTAGATTGGAGCACAAACCTTGGCTCCAAATCAGTGACATGAGGGGACAAGGAGAGTTATGTTGAGACCTAACTGCCTACAAGTCGCTGTATGGTCACAGTGCTTTATTCCAGGAGTTGGAACTCAGGCTGGTGTCATCACTATGGCTTATCAAAACCAGCACCAGTTTTAGATATACAGTATTTACTTTTATGACTCAGGAATGGGGTGTACAGGAGGACAACTAGGAAGGAAGAAAGAGTTCTAAATAGTAAACACTTTACTAAAGTGTGGTAATTAATATAACTTTAAAGACAAAAGGGTATCTGAATTTTTCACAAGTGTCATTTGAGCCCCACATCGTTGAGTTTGCTGTATCACATGATTTATATCCTAGGGGAAAAAATGCAGTTAAATCAATTGAACAAAATACCCACACAGTTAATCAGACTTATGAATTTACTGTTTGTGTATTTTGTTTTTAAGTCAAAGAGAAACCATGTAGTGTGTTTTTGATGTAGACACTTTAATTCTAGTACCATGAGTATGGTGGCCTCAGAAAGAAAGTAGGTCAATCTTGAAAACTGTAATTTAGGATGGCCAAACTCATTCTTTCAAGAAAGACTGTATTTGAAACTATTTTACTTAATTTCAATTTATTTTCATTCGGATAATACTAATTGATTTATAGCATTTTACTGCACACTTTATTAATTCAATTATACACAGAGTCTCGCTCTGTCACCCAGACTGGAGTGCAGTGGTGACATCTCAGCTCTCTGCAGCCTCCACCTCCCAGGTGCAAATGATTCGCCTGCCTTAGCCTCTGGAGTCACTGGGATTACAGGTGCCCACCACCACAACCGGCTAATTTTTGTATTTTTAGTAGAGATGGGGTTTCACTATGTTGGCCAGGCTGGTCTCGAACTCCTGACCTGAGGTGATCCACCCGCCTCAGCCACCCAAAGTGCTGGGATTACAGGCATGAGCCACTGTGCCCAGCCTAGGAGAAATTGGAACTTTTAAAAGAAAATGGTTCCATCAGCTGGGTGCGGTGGCTCATGCTTGTAATCCCAGCACTTTGGGAGGCCGAGGTGGGTGGATCATTTGAGGTCAGCAGTTCGAGACCATCCTGGCCAACATGGCCAAACCCCGCCTCTACTAAAAATGCAAAAATTAGCGGGGCATAGTGGCATGCGCCTGTAATCCCAGTTACTCAGGAGGCTGACGCAGGAGAATTACTTAAGCTGGGGAGAGGTTGCCGTGAGCTGAGATTGAGCCACTGCATTCCAGCACGGGTGACAGAGCAAGACTCCATCTCAAAAAAAAAAAAAAAAAATATCCAAATATCTTCAAAAAGATTTACTGTACAAAGTTGGAATTATTTCAGAGAAAAGAAACTGACAAAGCTGCTTTCTTAATAGAGAATTGTAAGAACGAAAACACTAGAATTTAGTGATTGAATTTTCAGCATATTAGTGTTTAAATGAGATTAACACTGTTTTTTCTAACTATGGGTATGATATAGATTTCCTGTTAGCATATGTTAAGTTGGGTATAGGATACTGTTCTAATTGTCCAAACTTCTTACTTGAAAGGACGCTGAGTATATCCTGGATCATGACTATAACAAATATTCAGTTGTTACTGCAGGAAAACTTGGTAGGACAGAAATACCATAATAAGAAAATGTCCCAACTGCTACAAGTTCCCGCTACATAAATACTTAAATAGAGGCTTATGTATCCTTAAATAAAAGCTTTGTTTCCTTTTTCTTTTTCTCAGAAACTTTGCAAAATACAATATAAAATGTGAAATTAAGAGAGTGCAGTGGAAAACGATGTCACCATGATAGATGATCTACAGTTTTTAGTTACTGGTTATTGAAGACATCACATTGTCATTCTATTGCAATCAGCCAGTTGATTCAGCAATGCAATCTATTTGACTTTTATCATTATTGTTTTATATTTTATGAATGATGCTCACCATAGCTCAGTTGTTTGACATGATAGCTAAATTTCCAGAAATGGGAATAACCTTAGGATTTTGTTCAAAGGAAGCTGTGAGTACATTTTGTACTTTTATAACTTGGCACTCCCAAACAGGTAGAATGTGGCTAATACTGTAAGCTATCTCAAAAACAGTAAATATAAAGCCAGCTATGAACATTGTGAAAAGTGAGGTATGAGCAACAGTTTCTCATCATCAATCTTGGAACTGGATAAAAGCAGCCTTAGAAACTTTTGCCTTTAATCTTGAACCGGTGAATTCCCTGCTCAGTATCCACAAATACAAACAGAGATTTTCAGTTCAAGAAGATGTTTCACAATGTAGTTGTGATTTTTTTTGTTTTAGTTAAGAATCACTGATATATTTTGACAAGTGAAGTTTGCCTTTAATATGCCACATGTGGTAGATATGTATGGTGAATTATTTTCAGAAATAATGTTGTTTTGTAGCATATAAAAGTATTATTCGATTGCTAATCTCTTCTGCCACTAACTTTCTGCCATATTCAGGATGTTGTTTCAGAGAAAGTGATTAAACCTATGAATCCACATTATAGGAAAAATATTCTACAGTTTTTCTCTTTTGAAAAAGGTGTGAAGGTCAACAAAATATTCTATGATTATAAAACTGATTATATTATAATCTGTTCAGAAAAGCAGAATTTACACATTTATGAGTGAAATATTTAAAGAACCCTAATCCAAGACAAGATGTAATTAATGCCTTTGGCTCTCAGAAAAAAAGTCAGTCTGAATTTGCCAGAGGAGATTTCCAGGAAGAGGTGAATTGGCATAACCTGACTTCATGACTTTATGACTGAGACCAAGTGTGTCCGCAAACCCAGCCCAATGAGAACGAAGGGTGCACACTAGATCAATGGGAATTACGTTTTTAAAATGTTCAAGAAAACAAATTTAGGTGGTTAGTCCCTGAATGACAAGATGAGGACTTCACTCTTTTGAGTTTATCAGAAAGTGCCAAGAATTAAACACTTCTTAAGCCATCACCTTTGAAGAAATTCACATGGTCTGAAGTTGTAATATAATTGTGAGTCACTGACCCTTCTCTTTTGAACAAGCTGTGAAGGTCAGCAACTAAAATATAAAAGTTTCCACAGGTTCAGTTTTCTGGGACTAATGCTCAGGAATATGTTACAGGCATCTGTAACAGACTATGATTCATCTGAGGGTGCAGAGGGGTGGTAGGTGAGGGATACTGGGTGCTAAGTTTCAGTTTTTAGTTCTGCCCTTGCATTGCAGTAAAGAAATGCAGGGAAGTCCCCCCTAAAACTCTTTACATCTGTGTAGCACTTTTGCAACCTGCCAGTGTTCCACATTTATCCCATTCATGCCTCTCAATGCTAAGATCTACAACTGTAACATGTCAAATCCTTACTCTCCCATTTTTTCCAATTGCTTTACAAAAAGATAGGAAGGAAGTTTGTATTTCAACTCCTGCCAGCTGTGCTTCTTGAGAAGCCATAGACAATCTCTCAAGTCTTCCTTTTCCCTAGAAAATTCCAACTTTCATAAAGATGGTAACCAATGAAGGAGCCTAATTTTGGAGGGGGGTTCCTCTTATATCTTGTCCCCTAAGTTTATGGCAACATTTTACTGTAAACATAGTACAGTCTCTGACCTACGATTTTTCAACCTCATGATGGTGTGAAAGGAATGCACATTCAGTAGAAACTATACTTGGAATTTGGAATGTCGATCTTTTATCGGGCTAGTGATATGCAGTATGATACTTTTTGGTGATGAATGCACAGCTCCCAGTCAGCCATGCAAACACAAGGTCAGCAACCAATACTCTACAGTGGACTGTGTTGCCAGATGATTTTGCCCACTTGTAGGCTAATGTAAGTGTTCTGAGCATGTTTAAGGTAGGCAAGGCTAAGCTATGATGTTCAGTAGGTTAGGTGTATTAAACATATTAAATGCATCTTTGACCTTACAATATATTCAACTTACAACATTTTCAACTGACAATGAGTTTACCCAGATGCAACCCTGTTGTAAGTTGAGGAACATCTGTAATTGATTCTTATACAGAAATGACAGATGGACGGCATATGACTGAGATACATACAACGTGGAATTTCTCTGTGAATTCCTGCACCATGCTCTCTTTACACAGAACACTTCTTTCTCCATTTTTCATTGCCACTTTACCCCTCAACCATTCAGCAATATCTGCCAAGCACCCACCTCTCTTGGATTGGCTAAGATCTCAAGTTAGAAGCCATTTTCTAGCGAAGCCTTCCTTCATCCTCTCTAGGCCATGGTTGGGTGCCCTGACATTTTGATCTCATAATACCCCGCATTTCCCTGTCACAGTCTGAGTCACACTTCATTGGAGATATTGGTTTATTATCTTTCTGTTCTTTTAGTTCTGCCAAGGTCAAGTATAGTGTCTGTCTTGCACATTATTTTTTCCCTAGAAACTATCATAATTACTTGCCACATAAGGTCTGCCCAATATGTGCTTATTGACTGAATACATTTTTTTTTCTTTTGAGACAGAGTCTCGCTGTTGCCCAGGCTGGAGTGCATTGGCACGATCTCGGGCTCACTGCAACTTCTGTCTCCTGGGTTCAAGTGATTCTTGTGCCTCAGCCTCCTGAGTAGCCGGGATTACAGGTGTGTGCCACCACTTGCCCAGCTAATTTTTGTATTTTTTTACTAGAGACAGGATTTCACCATGTTGGGCAGTTTGGTCTCAAACTCCTGTCCTCCTATGATCCGCCCGCCTCTGCCTCCCAAAGTGCTGTGGCATTACAGGCACTGCACGGGCCTTGACTGAATACTTCAGCAACCAAATCAGAAGACAGGGTCTGGCCCCATGTAGATAAGCAATTAGTTTTTGGCCTTAGACAATTCACTTGATACTTTCATGAACCTTCCCCTCCCCTCCCTTCCTCTTTCTCTTTCTCTCTCTCTCTCTCTTTCTTTCTTTCTTTTTTCCTTCCTTCCTTCCTTCCTTCCTTCCTTCCTTCCTTCCTTCCTTCCTTCCTTCCTTCCTCTCTCTCTCTTTCTTTCTCTTTCTTTCTTTCTTTCTTTCTTTCTTTCTTTCTTTCTTTCTTTCTCTCTCTCTCTCTCTCTCTCTCTTTCTTTCTCTTGAAATGAAAATGCCTACCTAGCTCATTTCACAGTATTAGAATGAAAACCAACAAGATTAACATATGTGAAAATAATGGGGTAGTATACACTACTATGAAAATACTTTATTACTGAGTGCTTTTAGCAAGCTGGGAATATTCCTTCCATATGAGGAATACCACTGTGATGTTTTGCTGGATAGTAATATTGACTGTTGTGTTGAGATAGACCTTTCTCCTAGCAAACTGGAGAAAAGAGGCAAGTAGTGTTTCACAGCTTGATTAGTTAGAGTTCACTGGGAAAAACATGTGGTAGAGAATGCAACTTTCAAAAACAGAAAGAAAGAAAAATGGTAAACCAAGTGTGCCTAACTTTTTTTGTTTGTTTGTTTTTGAGACAGAGTCTCACTCTGTCCCCCAGGCTGGAATGCAGTGGCGCAATCTCGGCTCACTGCAAGCTCTGCCTCCCGGGTTCATTCCATTCTCCTGCCTCAGCCTCCTGAGTAACTGGGACTACAGGCGCCCGCCACCATGCCTGGCTACTTTTTTTGTATTTTTAGTAGAGACAGGGTTTCACCGTGTCAGCCAGGATGGTCTGGATCTCCTGACCTCGTGATCTGCCCGCCTCAGCCTCCCAAAGTGCTGGGATTACAGGGTGCCTAAATTTTTATGAGGTATTGTAATTCATCCCTCCTTCCCTTCCCCTGCCACCATCTCTCCTCTGCATTCTCTCAGGCCTGTAATCTATTCCCTTTTACAGCTTCTAGTTAGCTCTCTAACTCCAAAACACACTGATCCCATTTCCCCTTTCCCTTACACCCGAGGGAGGAGTTAGTACCTTGTTTCCTGAAGACTTCTGTCACAGGTCTGGAATGCTGTTTTCTGCTCTGTGGCCCTGAGAAAGGGAGGACTCATCTGCAATGAGCAGTTCCCCCCCCACCTGAACAGTCACTCCTCTGTGTTGGAGTTAAATGTGGGTCTTGCTAGCACCCACAGCCTCCCGTGTGAGCTCTTTCCAGTCAGGGTCTTCTTCCTGTTATCCTATATGTGCACAAACCTGTTCTACGGAATCTTGAGTTGAACTAATTGTGCATCTAACTGTTGTCTAGGATTAAGTCATTCTGCAAATTTCTTGAGAGAGTCTCTCCCTCAGTTGTCTTCATCTTTTCACAGGCAGTTAGAAATGTTGGGGCTGAACAGATCCTCTGCTGCTGACTGACAGCCCAGAATTGAATTTACGCAAGTCTTAAATCAGACCAAAGTGTGTGAATCATAGAGTTGTAAACTGCTTCACACAGTTTGACCAGGTCCTGACAACACATTAATATTATTTGCAGCCTGCAAATAGCACAATATGTTATTTTCCTATCTAGCGGCCTTCCAAGATATTCTCTGGGATGACATTTTTAAGGAGGACATTTCAGTGACTCGTGTGGGTGCTTACTTAAAATCCAAATATTATTTTAGCGAACTGATTTTATGATAGATATTTGAAGGATCATCAATCTAAAATGAAAAATGGTAGCAGAAATGAAAGAGGCTTGAGTACTCCCACTTTATATTAGAAAAAAGAAAACACCTACTAATTTAGGCGAAAGTTGTGCATTATAAATACAAGATAAATTCTCCACCAAATACCGTTACTGTGTAAAAACTCTTGGTAATACAAAAACAAAAGGCCATGTTGGAACTGGAAGCCTATTTATTTCAAGCAATAATTGGTCCCCAAATATTAAGTGTAATTTAAAACATATACTTTCCACTAAGTTTTGTTATATCCTGAAAGTAAATTTGATTTGTATATATTTTTGTCTCTCTTTCTGAATACATTATAAATGTCATTTTCTATGGTTGAGAATATGCTGCTGTTGTGATTCATAAAAATTTGGAAAAAAGTATGTGATTAATGTTGGAAAAGATGAAAGAATGATTGTAAAAGATTAGATTCATTCTAAGAAATTCACAAGACAGTGAAGTGGAGCACTGATTACTGTTTGATGTATGAAATTTCACTGGAAATGTCCTGCTACCACCAACCTTATTTGGGTCAGAGCTTCTGGCAGATCACACACTTGCGTATTTCCCCAAATAGAAGAATGCCTCAGCAGCCAGCTCCTCAGCCACAGAGTAGCATCAGTGATTAAGTGACCCCTGACTTGTGAGGACTCCTCTCTGCTTCATAAGAAGAACAGAAGAAAGTTATTAAAGAAGCAAGTGAGTGCCACAGAGAGAACAAGGCACTAGATGGCAAGAGACCCGGATCTGGTCATGGCCTTGACATGTGATCTAAGTCACTTTATCTTGCCGGACTTCCCTTTTCTAATCGGTAAGATAAAACGATTAACGACTCTAATCTTCCTTTCAGTTCTCACTTCCTGTAGCTCTAAGTAGATTAAATGGTCCCTATTGGACATACTATTTCAGATATTTGGGGGGAAATACCTAAAGACTTATTAGGAAGAAGCAGAGAAATGTATGCAAATGGACAAAATAGGTCACACATTCTTTTATCCAATGAGTCTATAAATATTTATTGAGAGCTTGTTATGTGCCTGCCACTCTCATCACTCTGGCAATGTGGTGGTGGCCAGCACTGATTCATTTAGCTATACAGGTTAAATAGTTACGTTGCTCAAGAGAGTGCTATTCACGTTATATTGTAAGATAATGACAATCTTTGGAGTTGAGCAGTAGGCAATCTGTGCAGCTCTACGTGGTAGCCTCGAGGGTAAACCAAATGGAATGCTGTCTTCCTTCATGTAGCTTCCAGTCTATTAAGGTAGACAGGCAGTAGATAATCAGTCATTCCAATAAGCAAATTTAACTAGTCTGATGGGTCTTACTGTGGTTGCCCTTACTACCACACAAGAGATTGGCCTCATGTGGGCAGGACAGTGCTGGTCCACTGCAGCGTGATGGCCCTAATGGAACATGCTTGGCCCCAAATGTACTGGGTCTGTGCTTGGACTCCATAATTAGGGAGCACATTAATTCACACCTATGACTCCAGCCACAATGCTCAGCTGCAGTTCTCCAGAGCACAAACACTGCTAGAGCGAGTACGTGGACTCAAAGGGCTGCTGACCTCAGGCCATATGCTGCTCTAGAATCAGCCTTACCTCTTGTGTCATTAGGCTCTGGCTGGTACTCAGATTATCTCCTGACAAATGTGTCTTTCCTTTTCTTTTATTTTTTATTTTTAATTAATTTATTTTATTTTGAGATAGGGTCTTGCTCTGTCGCCCAGGCTGTAGTACAGTGGAGTGATCATAGCTCAGTGCAGCCTTGAACTACTTGGCTCAAGTGATCCTCCAGCCTCAGCCTCTGAGTAGTTGTACTATTAGGTGTGTACCACAACACCCAGGTTTTCCCATTCAATGAGTTTGCTTTGAAGGCTTTTATGTCTTTTCCCTGTAGTTAATGTGGCCAAATCCACTCTGCTCCAAGTTTCTTAGCTTCAAATCTTGAGAGAAGAGGTTCAGTTTCTTAGTCTCCTCTTTCACAGAAGGCCCTGGGCCCCTGAAGCACTGTCTACCTCTTCCCAAGTGACCGGCAGAGTCTATACCACAGAGTATTGTGTGGGTTTTCCTTTGTCATACCACACAATTTCCACTATGTGAAGCTAATGATTCTAAATTTACCAAAATAAGTAATTCTTCTGAAACTTCTGCTCCAATGTCATTTGCTCTGCTCACTTGACCAGAGAAGTGCAGATGGATGCTGGCATACCTTTTTATACATCAAAACTGAGCACTTTATGGAGGCAAGAGAAAGATGCTTTGGGAGAGTATCAAAGATCTCCTATTGGTGCATTGGGGTTAGGGAGGGCATCTCTGGGAAAAAGGTCACTGATGATGAGTCTTACAAGATAAGACTTCAAGGAAGAAAGAGCAGCATGTGAAGGTGTCAGTGTAGGAATATACTGGAAGCATTGGAGGAACTGAAAGAAGGCCAGATGGATGGATTACAGTGAGTAGAAAAGAGTTTGCCTGCAAGGCCAGTTAGGGAGGGAGGCAGGGCCAGATAATTCAAAACCTTGTCATTTTTGTTTGGGAGTTTAGATTTCTACCACAAGTATAATGAAAAACAACTGAAAGCTGTAGGTAAATGATTTGGTCTGCTTTATGTTTTAAGGAGACCACTTAAGGTTGCCTAATGGATTAGATGGGTAGAGCATCAGAGCCCTCGAGTACTGAGGACAGACGGAGATGTAGAGACATTAATATAAAGAACAACTTTCTTCCTTAAATGTTGCTTTGAAAGAGGAGTGGGAAGTAGCTTGGCCTAGAATCGGTGAGAGAGGGGAAGCAGCAGTGAGTCTGTGCAGATGCACCACAGAAAACATTGAACAGGATGTGCTGGGAATGGTAAGCAGATGTGTTTTTGTAGAAGTACCTTTGAGAATGTCAAGAACTATAGATACAGCCAAATAGAGACTGAAGGGAAAGGGAGAGACACCTAAGTAGGTTGCTTAAGATTAGGAATGAGAATTTGTATTTCATTTTGGGCAAGTTGTATTGATTTTCTATACTGTTCTATATTTGTAAAATAACAGAGTGTGAATTATAAAACCTGAATTCACAAAGCCCATTTAGGTAAACAACTCATCTAATATTTGATATCTTTCTAGAATATTCTTAGTGAAATTGTTTTAGCTTTGTTTATGCTTTGTTGAACACCCTTAATAATAGGAAATTTTTTACTTTTCAAGAGCTCTAGGAATTTTCTTAGAGCCAAGATTGTGCCAGGCTCTTTCTCACACATAGTTTTTAAAAAATTTCTTGCAATAACCCTATGAGATAGGCATTTTTGTCGCCAAAGTTATTGATAATGACAAAAACTAAAACTGAGAGGAATTGAGTGATTTGGTCAAGGTAGCAGAGCTATTAAATGGACAGGCTGGGACTGAAAGGCCAATAAATTTCAATAAAGAAACAAAGCTGAGAACCATTTAGAATTCATTTGTCCATGTTTCCTCCATGCCATGATGCCTTAGAATACCCCAATTCAACTTGAACCGTTCTTTCTATTAGAAAAATTCATTTCCCTTATATTGAGTGAGTCAGAATCTGTCCTCCCTTTTGTTTCCACCCTTCGGTGCTAATACTAGCTCTTGGATTAGTTAGAACAATACTAAATTCATTTTTATTTTATTATTATGTTTTATCACAAAGAGGTTAAATTTTTTGCTGACAACTCAGTAACTGCATACATACTTTACTGCACAAGTTTTAAGTGGATCAACAATTATATTAGCAATGTAAACTCATGTTCATTTACATAAAACGACTGCCCTAGATTCTGGTGCATTTTGTGCCAGGTACGTTAGTAAATATGGCAGACATAAAGGGACTTAGCTACTTCAATTTATGTGAACAGAAAATAGCATATATGTCATCTTATAAAATACCTGTTATGTCAAATCCAGGAAAATCAATAAATGACAAAAGGAACACTTTAAAAGAAAATTTAGCGATAAAAATGTTAGATTAAAATATTAGGTTTAAAAAACTTAACAGTTGGACTTAGGAACAAGAAAGCATACACATGTTGGGAATTTTTAAGAAAAGATTCCCATATTCCACTTCAGAATTATGACCGTATTCCTAAAAAATAATTCTGGGTTTCTACAATGTCTTCCCTGCTACTATAAATCATTGTTTTGTAGTTATTAATATGGTGACTCACATAAATGAGTTTTAAAATAACATTCTTCTCACTCAAAATAAAATAAGATAAAACTAATATTACCTCCACCAAATTACAAAGAAATCCTATCGGCCGGGCGCGGTGGCTCAAGCCTGTAATCCCAGCACTTTGGGAGGCCGAGACGGGTGGATCACGAGGTCAGGAGATCGAGACCATCCTGGCTAACATGGTGAAACCCCGTCTCTACCAAAAAACACAAAAAACTAGCCGGGCGAGGTGGTGGGCGCCTATAGTCCCACCTACTCGGGAGGCTGAGGCAGGAGAATGACGCGAACTCGGGAGGCGGAGCTTGCAGTGAGCTGAGATCCGGCCACTGCACTCCAGCCTGGGCGACAGAGCGAGACTCCGTCTCAAAAAAAAAAAAAAAAAAAAAAAAAACAAATCCTATCAAAATGTTGGCCAGATGAATCCAGATACAGACACATCAGAACAATACTAAATTTACTTAAAGACATCTTTCATTTTTAAAGTTTAAAAAAATTTTTAAATATAAAAATACTATACCTAATGCTAGTTACACAGAGAGGTATTACTAATGCAGCATTATATTATTAGGTAATGAGGAGATCTACTAAGCTTATAGGCAGAAAAATAACAAAAAATTACCTTGACCGTGGCAGAGGGAGGAGCCAGGATTTATAATTTATTTAGGAGACACTTACTGAATACTGATTGCGTGTGAGGTAGTGCCACAATGACGTGACCCTTGTCCTCAAGGAATGTGTTGTCTTTAAAATGATTGCCTGGAGAAACTTGAAATTGACTCAAAAAAAAAAAAGCAGCAGCATTTTCCATCTTTAATTTTCAATAAAGAAACAAAGCTGAGAACCATTCAGTATTCATTTATTCATGCGTGCAATGAATATTTGTTTATTGAGCCCATACAATGTGTCAGCCACAGTTCTAGGTGCTGGAAATATAGCAGTGAATTAGGCTAGTTTCATGCTCTTAGGGAATTAGCATTCTAGTGGAAGGAGAGAGGCAATAAATAAACTAGAAGTCTGGTGATTGTGATAAATACCATGAAGAAAAGGAAGCAGTGTGCCAGAATAAAACCAGAAGCATCCTTCTGGCAGCTATGTGGAGCTGGATTGCAGAAAGGTATGAGTAGGAGCAGGGAAACCAGGTAAAAGGCTGTTGAAGTCATCCAGGTAAAAGGCGGTGACAACTGGGATTGGAATGGAGAAGTGCACATATTCACCTAGCGTTTTGGAGACAGAGTTTACCAGACATTTTGAAATTTCTCTAATCCCCGTCCTATGACTCTGACAAGGCATGGAACCTCTCTCTTCCTCTCCGAGCCTTTGGTTTTGAGGTGGCCAGCTATCTACATATGGCTTTCCATTTGGCTCCCCAAGAAGGAAGTGACTGCTCTAAGCTTACAAAACTAGGAAGGGACAGAATTTGGAGGTAAATTTGATCTAATAGATGTTATTTCCATTTTTCTGAGATGTGAATCAGAACAGTCACATAGAGACACAGAAGTTAGCAAAGTTTGCTTATAAAATAATAGAATGTCATAAGAATCGTGATCCCCGGAAGATCTGGAGCATGCGGATTTCCAGGCTAGGTCTCAGAAGAAATTTCTGTTGTCGTTGTTCTTTTTAAACGGGCTCTGGTTATTGTTGGCCTCTTTTTCTCCTAAACGGAGAGCAGTTCTCAAGTAATACTCCCTACTTTTAAAATCAGGATTGTTTGGCTGCAAATGACTGAAAAGTAATGCAAACTAGCTTACGCAAATAAATAAATACATAAAAATAAACAGATAGGGGGAGTTGCTTGATTCACGTAAACTGCAGGAGCATGAAGAGTGGAGGCGGGCTTATAGAAGATTGAAGCCAGGACTATCTCTTTCTGAGCCGCTAACTTCAGCTTCTTGCTGTGTATCACAATCCCCACTTCAAGGCTCTGCTCCTAAGGAGCCAGCCTAAGCCATAGCTTTGCAGCTCCTTGGCTAGGCCTTGTGTTCTTTTTTTCAAAGCTTCAAGTTAAGAAGTTTATATTTGCGGTCTACATGTGAGATTTTAATTTTGCTTTTATAATAATACAATATTTTACTGAATACGTCATCTTGAAGCACTGTTTAGACATCATTGATTTTTTTCTATTGTTTTGTTTTATAAATATGAGAAACAGTCATAGATGACAAAGTTCCATTTTCAAAGACTAGTATGAGTTTTCTAAGCTATGAGGAAAGATTCAGGCTCAGAGAATTGTCCAGAAGTAAGAGTATAATGAAAGGTGTCATTATAAGATGAAAATCTCACAAATACTCCATTAACACCATAGGGAGATGACTAGAGAAGAAAAAAAGAAGTTCTTTCTTGATTTTTCCATAAAGGATGAGCTGTGGTCTGGGTTTTATGTTAATCTGGCAGCCAGCTTTTTCTTTATAAATCAGTAGCTGTGCTAACGGCCAACATGCTGGGCGGCAGACTTTTGAATTTATTTAATGGTAGTAATTTTCTCCAAGAATAGACTAGGGATTTGCCTGGATCCAAAAGTAAATTTCTTAATACTAGCTTTTGCTCTATAAAAGACATTAGGGAACATTTTGAAATTTTTTTCTCTAGCATCTATTTCTGATTCAATTTTGCTACAGATCAATGTCAGGAAGCACGGAATGTCTTCTGACTTCAGAATTCTACCCTCTTCCTTAGACGTGGTTCTGGGTTGCAGACAACCAGCTGTGACTCCAAGTGCAAAGGGCCTATGTAGAAGGATTTCGGGAGCTCACAGAGTCCAGAGAAAGCTGGCAGGTCAGGTTTGGAAAACAGGCAGGACCCAGGATGTTCTTGATGATGAACTTCAGGCCGCACAGCCAAAGTCCTGCTGGAAAAATGTTTGCTGCATGCCACTGTGATGAATCCAACGTCTAAAAACCCCCTTCTTCTTTGTGTTATGCTTGTAAAATTCAAACTTCTATTGCCAGCCTGTCTGCTCTAGCTTGGGTTATTGACCCCCATGTTATAACAAAGGATGAAGAATCAGGCACCTCCGGCACTTGATTTTTGACATATGTGCTGGGATTTCTCTCCCACCCAGAATACAAAGAAACGGTTATCCAAAACTGGGATATTAATCATAAAAGGTGGAGGTTCATTTTTACCATCTATCTAATTTATTCTTAGAAACTTTATAACAGTAACGTATTTTTGAAGCCGTGTTCACATGTGCACGTGTGTGCACGTGTGTGTGTGCATGTGTGTGTGTGTGTTTTCTTGCCACGTATCTGTTGGGAAATTGGGGTAGCAGTGAGACTGGTGGAGCGCAAAGTGAAGAGAGCCACAAAAAATAAAAGGACTTCTATTTACTGAATGCCTATTATGTGCAGGTACATATTTGACAATTACCCTTTCCATATATTATCTAATTTAACCTTCACAACAATTTTTGAGTTTGTTGCTTTTCATTCCCATGTTTCAGTTGCAAATGATAAGACAGAAAAGATTTGATAACTTTCCCTAATCATATTCCTAGTAATGGGTAGATCTTAGGCTTTTTTATGCTATAATGCTATGTGTCACATTGTTTTTCTCTTTCTTATTAGTTTATAAAAATATTTTCAAGTCATTTCATTGAAAATATTGTGCAAAAGAGAACAGATGGATTGAGAATAGTAAAAAAAAAAATCACAGAAATGATCTGGGTCATATAATTATGGTGATGATTTCCTGTAGAATATCTATTGATTCATCAACTGATTGACCTTTGCAGAAGCTTGAGTATCTAGGGAACATATTCTGAAAATCCCTGTAGAAGGTGACAGGAGCTTTCACTTGTCTGACAGTAACTTGTTAAAAGATTCCATTCACCATGATACCTGCAATTTAGGAGGTGTTTTTTGTAAAGGTGTGGCATCAATTTTATTTACTTCTGTGTGTCTTTTAGGCTTACAGCATTCACATTCAGTGATAAAGTTTTACTAGGCAAACATTTTTCAGCTAGTATAAGTCACATATATTATTCTTTTCACTAAACTATTTGTAAAACAAATAAAACTGTATATTGAGTTCTTCTTGCTTGGTGGGAAAGTGTTTGACCACAGTCAAAATTAGAAACTTTGTTTTGACAGCTCTAAAGCCTCCAGTATGATCCAGTGCGATTGGGATTCTTGCAAACCTGCTTTCATCTTTTTTTCCTTGTAATTATGGAAAAGAGAAAGAGCCTTAGAGAACCTCAGTGTGACCACAGTGACTCTCTAACATGGAATTCAGGCATGTTACTGTAGTAGCCTCTCACCCAGATTAAAAGGCTTCAGATTCCTTAGTCCTCAAGATCTTGGATTCGGCCGCATTCACCACCGTACCATTTTTTCCATCCCTACCCCAGCATCCTTACCTTCAGTGATAAAAATCAGTTTGTAACTCTTATAATGATTCACTCAATTTCACACTCAGAAATATGGACTTTGTCTCAAATACCTACAAAGCATCTGCTGTTTTGGGAGACAGGAGTTCCTCTGAACCTAGAAACTTATTTACTTATTTATTTATTTTATTATTATTATTATTATTATTTATTTGAGATGGAGTCTCACTCTGTCACCCAGGCTGGAGTGCAGTGGCGTGATCTCGGCTCAGTGCAACCTCCATCTCCCAAGTTCAGGTGATTCTCCTGCTTCAGCCTCCAGAGCAGCTGGGATTACAGGTGTGTGCCACCACACCCAGCTAATTTTTGTATGTTTAGTACAGATGGGGTTTCACCATGTTGGCCAGGCTGGTCTAGAACTCCTGACCTCAAGTGATCTTCCCACCCAGGCCTCCCAAAGTACTGGGATTACAGGTGTGAGCCACCACACCCGGCCATAGAAACTGATTTAAATGCCCTTCCTCTTTACTCCATAGTGCCTGTGCATACCTTTACACTTAATTATGTGCAGTTATAATTATGACAATGAGGATGATTGGCCTCAACAGACAAATACTTATTTTATAATTCATGCACATTGTATTTCACAGATATAATTTCATTTTGTTCTATTGATGACAACTTGAGGAGATCCTGTCATCTTCGTTTTCAGAATAGGAAACTGGTTTTGAGATGTTAAGTAACTTTCCTGGGGTCAAATCCAGATCTGCCTGATTTTATTGCCTATGTAATTAGCCACTAAGCTTTATGGCCTCCCTCTTGTTAATATCTATTTGTCTGATTCAGTTTAAATTATAAACTGCTTAAAAGCAGAGATCTTGCCTTATTTGTCAATAAATCTTCCTGTCCCAAAACAATCACTCAATAAATGATTGTGGAATGAATGAAGAAGGGACGTGTAATTAAGTGAAAAGGACACTAGATTAGGAATAAGAAGATCAAGGTATAAATCCTAGCTTTAAGAGTTTTACATATATTAGATGCTTTTTAATCTTCACATAAATCTTGAAATGTAAGTGACATTAATTCCTGTTTTTTATTTTATTTTATTTTACTTTTTCACTAGCTGAGTACGCAACTAGCTTTAAGGCCACAGATGATAAATAGTGTTGAGTGAATCAAACTCAAATCTTTTTCATTCTAAAGCCATTAATCCAACTTGAATCTAATGAATCATGGGTACTATTAATACAGTAAAATTCGTTAGTATTTAAGATAATAGTACACGTTTTTCTTTATTCTTTTATTGTTTCCAGTTTGTTGTTAGTAATAAAAATTCTAGGGAAGATTTAAACATACCTTTAGGGTAGACAATTATAAGAGAGACAACGTTGTTTTTATAATGGAAGAGAGAAGTTAATTGGAAGCAATGGGAAGAAGCACAAGAAAACAGTTGCTCTAATGCCTGGTGTTTGAAGATGGAAAAAATGAAACGGATATTTGGAAAGGTGCCCTGGGGATAACAATTAAACATGAGGAATTTCAGCAACAATAGGGAAACATAGTAAAAAATAAAAAACAAAGGAAAAAACATAATACTGCAAAAGATGCTCAGGAGTCTCACTATATTCATGTTGCCCTCAGTCATTATTGAAGATGATGTAATATAGTGGTTTGGGAAAAAAAAAACCATAACAAATCCAAAGTTAGGGCAGCCTTCAGAGTTGGTTAATCCCAGAGCTCAGCATCATCCTCTAGGACCAAGGTTTGCCCCATCTCTCTTTCGCAGTACAATATTGGCCTCATCCTATGGCTTGTTCTCTGCAAGTGGTAGTAGAGATGCCAGTACGTGCTTCCTGGTTAACTTCTAGCAGGAGAGAGAAACTGTGTTTTTCTATTACTTTCTTTTAAAAATGAGGAAACTGTTGGATCTCATTAGCTAGTATGGGGTCACATGATCATCCCTAACCCCGGCACATTCCTGTAGCTAGGGATGGGGTCAGCCCTGAAGCACATAGGATTCAATGAAAATAACTATGTCGATGAGCAGGGGAGATGGAAGAATGGACGCTGAGTAGGTGACCAATAGTGGACGCTGCACTGATGATACCTATGCAGTTTAATTGACAGAATGAAGGTGGGAAACCCTCAAAAAGAATAAAGCACTGAAGTTTCATCTATACAGCATAGTAGCCACTAGCCTCATATGGTTATTTGCCTCTTAAAATGTGATTAATACAAATTGAGATACTTTAAATGTAAACTACACAGCAGAGTTCTAAGATTAAATACAAAAGGTAAAATGTAAAATATTGCATTAATAATTTTTATATTCACTACCTGCTGATGTAACATTTCAGATATATCGGATAAATTAAAATTCAAAATGTGTCTTTTTACTTTTAAAATAAATCTGGCTACTAGAAAATGCAAAAGCATACATGTGCTGCAGATTTGTGGCTTGAATTACATTTCTTTTGGATAGTGCTGCGTTAGACTGAAGATTTTCCAATTGTTTTAACCGGGGGAACTATGTCAATACGTCTTAGAAATAGATGAAAACAGAGCTGTTCTGGTTAAATGGGATGGGGAACCGGATAGTTCCAAGTCTCAATAGATCTATTTGCCAGTTCCTGCAAAACTATTCTTGAAAATATCTACTTTGGCTTGGTGAAGTGGCATAAAATCTTTTGTTTTTAATTCCAGTGCTTTGGGAGGCCAAGGCAGGAGAATCACTTGAGGCTAGGAGTTCAAGACCAGCCTGAGCAATGTAGGGAGATGCCTGTCTCTACAAAAATTTAAAAAGAAAAAAATTAACCTGGCTTGGTGGCACATGCCTGTAGTCCTAGCTACTAGGGAGGAACCCTTGAGCCCAGGAGTTTGAGGCTACAGTGAGTAAATTATGATGGTGTTACTGCACTCCAGCCTGGGTGACAGTGAAACCCGGTCTCTTAAAAAAAATAATAACAAAAGAAACTTACATCAAATATAGGATTTTAGGTGAATTCACCAAAAGCATTTTCCCTATGATAGTTGTAGGAACTGTTTTATTATTGCTTGTTTAAGATCTTCCCTAGAAAGGCAAGTAGTACAGTAAGAATTGCTTTCATTGGGCTCACACGTTAAGGACAGAGGGAGTCAATGGAGTTGGGATCTGTTTATCTTTTTATAGGAGCTTGGGAGCCTGTGATCCTCATAGAGTTAAGCATTTGAGTCATGGTAGGAACAGATTTCTTCCTCATATTTGCTTCCTTCTTGTTATTATTTACTTTGCTGTTGGACCAACCCAGAATATAGAGAAAAAGTTATCCAAAATTGGGATATTAATAATAAAAGGTGGGGGTCCATTTTTACCATCTATCTAATTTATTCTTAGAAACATTATAATAGTAACATATTTTTGAAGCCATGTCCAACAGCCATGTCCATGACCAAAGTCCAACAGCAAAGTAAATAATAATATAGTATTAATCTAAATAATATAATATTAGTAATAATACAGTATTAATCCAAATAAATCAATAGATGAGACAAAAGCAGCGTAAGGGGGTAAACATAGAAGATGAACACATTATAGTTTTCCATTTTCCTGCATCGCATACAATACAAATTGTGTCTTATTCAAACTTCTTTCAAACCTGGTATAAAATTGTAAGTGCTAACCATTATTTAAGCTAGATTTTAAAGTCTGATTTCCTGAAAAAGAAAAGAAACATTTTTTTCATAAGTTTTGGAAACTAAAGTTTACAGTGAGTAATATGAATATCGCATGGCACTTGCTGGTTTTCAGCTGCCACCTATGTGTTGCTTCCGTTTGTAATACATAACATCCAAATAATAGCAAAACAGCAAGTAGTACTTACATAGCACTTATATAGGTCAGGGACTGTGAGTATTACTCAGTCCCTATTTACAGCCAACAGGACAAGAGTTAGCTGTAAAGAAAGCTGGTAAATTTAGCCAGGGGTGTGTTTTGTGTTGGGAAAAGGAAAATGTATGAATATAATGTTAGGAAGTTCCTGATGCCAATACTGAGTACAAGCCTAACTCTGGCAGGGAATTTTGCAAGTGCTAAATTAAACTGTTACTGATGTGTTTTCTCAGATTCTGAGGGATATTTTAAATATTTATTATAATATAAGCAAGAGCTGATTAATCACACAATGCCAGATTCACAACTCAAGGAGCTGAAAGTGTCACACAATAGCATTGCTTTTTCTGTAACATTAAGAACAGTCTGTGATTTCCTAATCATGACAGGAAGTTTGGCCTTCAATGTCTCAACCTTTCCAAAGAGAGGCATGTTAACTGGGCTTCACCCACAGTTTTGCTGCTTGACTCTTGTGAAGGGAAAAAGTTGCAACCAAATATTTCTGGTGACTTTCTCTTCTCTTGGGGCTACCAAGTAGCAGCATTGAAGACATTCCTGCAACCCACTTACCTCACGGATATGCATAGTCTCTTATAGTAAGTATAATATAAGCATTAGTTGCTGTTTTATTATTATTATTCTTCAGATGTTAAGTATAGGATATGGTCTTATATTTTTGGGTAAAACTTCTATAAGCAAGGAGTGCTAGAATCATATATAACACTTTTACAGTAATAAAAGGACTTTTGACACTAAGTATTAAAAATTTAATGGTATCCTCATTAAAGACTGTGTTAATATGCATAATATCTTTTTTTTCTTGGGCCATATTTTTAAATAAATGTTATTAGATAAATAGTTAATAAAATATCTTCTTATAGATTCAATATATTTTATTTTAAATACTTGGTTTTCCTTTCATTCTATAACCCCAACTTACCAGCCTCAGGGTTACTACTGGCTGTCATCTGAACACCAGAACATTCCACTTAAAATCATGAGTGATAAGAAGATGTGCTTATAGTCCATTAGCACCTAGTTTGAAGCTGTTATCCTGGCTAATTATAATAACAAGAAGAAAGGAAAAAAAGAAAGGAAGGAAGGAAGGAAGGAAGAAAGGAAGGAAGAAAGGAAGGAAGGAAGGAAGGAAAGAAGGAAGAAAGAAAGGAAGGAAGGAAGGAAGGGCCTGGAGTCTTGAAAAGGGTTGAATGTTGTTAGATTTGTCCATTAGATGAAAACTCTAGAATCTGTACCCCCAAACGGGCAGGATGCACTGTACCCTTGCTCTCATTCACTTAGGTGTTAATTCAAAAACTATTTATTAATCTGCTGGGCTTGGCCCTTGCTGTGATATACCTAGAATATAGGATAGAATTGATCCCTACTCTTGTAACAATGTTCGATTATTGAGAGAGACCAACAATTAAAAACAAGCAGCAAGATAAAATGTAGAGAAGTAGAGAATTATGGGAATCCATATGAAGATTGTATTAAGGCTTGCTTTTGTCAAGGGAAATATCAAATAAATTGATGTTTCAAGACCGTGCACAAAATACGTCAGAATTTTTCAAGTAAAGAAAAAGAGGATGAGAGTTTTAAGACTTCCAGAGATCTACATTCGTAAAGCCTCAAAAGCAAGAAAGAACTGTCACTTTTAAAGACCTGCAAGAAGTTCAAGGTAATTGGATTATTGATGCATGAGAACTTAGGCTAGAGAACACAGCAGGTACTCACCAAATAAAGAGGAGCCTTGAGTTTAAGTGTTTGGACTTTATACTCAAGGCAATGTGTATAAATTAAGGACTTTTTAAAGTGGAATAAGAAGATTAAAATTTCATTTTACAAGCATCTTTTGTAAGCAGCAGCATGGGCCAGGCCAGATGGAGGCCAACAAATCATGTCATAGATGATTGTGATAGTTCAGACAAGACATGATGGAGGCCTCAGTTTATGGTCAATTGGAGGTATAAATGAGAGAAGTGATAGACTTAAAAAAAAAACATAAGAAGTTAATTGGAGACTTTGTGATTGATTGGATGTGAGGGATATGGTGAATGTGGTGGAAGGTGGAGAGAGACAGAGAGAAGTAGAGAAAGACACACACAAATGAATCAAGGGTAACTCCCAGGTTTCTATTTTAGAGATGAGGATTTACTGTGATAGGGAAGATTAATGTAGAAACGCCTTTGAGGAAAAAGATAAGAATTTCCATTTTGAAAATGTTGAATTTGATGTAAGAAATTTAAATAAAGCCATGCAATAGCAGCTAAACTAATCCGTTTGGAACTCAGAGAAAAGGTATGGCCTATAGCACATAAATGGGTTTTGAAGCCATTGAGATGAAAGACCTCACCTAGTCAGTTTATCCACAGTAAGAAGATGAGGCTCCCTAAGATACAATCCATAAATGCTAACATATTTTGAGAGAGAGAGAAACAGGAGCATATAAAGGGGACTGCAGAGGAATACCCAGAAAGGTAGCAGGAAAATTAGTAATAAAATCAGAACAAATGGTGACCCAAATATTAGAAAAGAGAATGTTTCAAGAGATAGCTACATTCAATTAGGTCTGACGTTACAGACAAGACTGTGGTGTTGATTCTGAAACCTTGTTGGTGGTCTTGGGAACAGCCCTGTCTGAGGATTTGTGAACACAGAGGTCAGGCTGTAGCAGGTTTTGGAATAAGTTTAAAGATAAGGATGGTAGACACCTCTTTTGGGGAATATGGCTGTAACTTCTGGAGCAGTCTATATGTAGGTAGGTAAGAATTCCACAGCAGGTTTTATTTTCTCAAGGTGGCAAAAATTTGGACATGTTAAAATGTGAATGAGGAAATGCCAAAAGTGGGAGAAGTTAACTATAAAAGAGAAAGGGAAAACCTGAGAGTATACGGTCTCTGAAATTCAGGATGGATAGGATCCAGGGGATAGATAGAGGGTGTGCCTTAGATAGACATGGCACCTTTTCCAGTCAAATAAGAGGAAGGAAAGAATGGATGGCTGCAGATGCCGAAGTTGGTGGCAAGAAGGTGGGAGGCCTCCTAAACAGATTGTTTGTGTGTGTATGTGTGTGTGTGTGTGCGCGCGCGCCTGTGTATATGTGTGTCTGTGTGTGTATGTATGAGAGAGAGAGAGCACTGACTAGAGAATGAATTAGGATTGGGTATCATACATTTAAGGACACCCCAATCTGCTCATATTCACCTGGTGTCCATCCCGAATATAAGATGCATCTATTTTGGATTCTCCTATGAGATGAAGTCTTCATAGATTTAAAAGGCAGTGTCATTTTGACATACTGCGAAGTTTAATAATAATTTATCATATCAGATTAGAACCATATTCATTACTCTGCATTGTGTACTGACTATGGCATAGGAAGGGATTCTTTTGTATGTCATGGCTGTATTGTCCATGAAGTCCATCACTGAGGCCAATAATTTATCACTAAATTTAGTAAGCTATAATTAATTTGTTGATGAAGCTGAATGTTTTGATCAATTATAGAGTGTCAGACTGCTCACCTCCTGTTAAATTATGCACACGTTGACCTCTTAAGAATTCAACTTAAAGTGACCACATTATAGTTCTAGGATTGCAACACTAACACTTTACCAACACGTGGATAGATGATTGTTTACTCTAAATTTAATGCTTTTTAAAGTGTAAAAAATAGCATGTGTATTGTGAAGAATTTGGGAAAAAATACAGAGGAGAAAATAGATATTGCCCTAATTCTCACCCAGAGAAAACTACTTCTAGTATATTTTACTATAAATAAGAACAGTTATTTTTTAAAATTTGGATTATACTGTGCAACATTTATTTTCACTTTTCACATTCTGAACATTTCTTCATGTTACTAAATATTCTTCATATTACTAATATTCAACAGCATGATTTTAAATGTCAGCATTAGAATACCTATAAATTATGCATGTGAAGAATGGTCCATAGGTTAAACAGTGCTCTGTTGTCAGTCATCTAGGTTTTTCTAATTTTCTATTTTTATATTGAGGTGATTATCTCTGCACAAAAGTAATTAACATCTCTGATTTTCTTCCTTCACATATTTAGCTGTTTTTAATTGTCACTAATACTCTGGTTCTCTGAATGGATGAGAGTACAATTGAACATTTGGGGTTTAAATGAAACTATATTTTTAGAGGAAAAATCTCTTAAATCTAAGCATTTTTAAGGATTAATGTACTTTAAGCCTTGACAATGACATATTATCTAGACTTTCTTTTGACACCTGAGATATAGGTGTTTGAAATATAGTGAAGATAACTCTTCTTACTTGTGTGTCACCCAGCTAATCCATCATCTATAATCCAAGAAATGAATCCTTCTATAGAATAGATTTTGCCTTCCCCCTTTCAGCCAGAATTTGAATACTTACTTAGATGTTGACATTCTGTGACTGTTCTAATAGAAAGATAAACATTTATCTAGACATATGTCTTCAGCTATACTGAGCCAAGTCATACAGAATTTACAATTTATACTAATTGAAAGGGAAGTTCTTATGCAGCAAATAATGTGGTAGCGGGCTGCTGGCTTGTTTATAATTTTGATTTTCCATATCCAGTAACTGAATAATGATTCTGCATTACTTAAAATTTTTAAAGTGCAAATTTGAGGTGAGTTTTCTAGAACGACTTTATTAGCTAGAAATTCAAGGAAAATAGACACAATACATTTATTTCCTTGCAGTATTCCCCTAAGCATTTTCTGTTCTGTTTGTGAATGTCAAGGCATTTTGTTCTGGAAGCATATGCAATAGTGTGAATGCCTGAGGCATGGGAAGAGGTATGCTATGTAAATTGAAGGTATTCATTATTCTTATCACATTTTAATTTTTGCAACTGCTCTACTAGATGGAGACAATACACAGTAAGTGTGTGTGAATCGTCTTTTAGAGAAGGAAGAAGTTAAGAACGAAAATTAGGTCACAGTCTCCAAACTAGAAGCAGAACTGAGTCAGACTTATGGAAGTTCTTTAACTCTTGGTCAGTATGTTTGCCAGAATCTTCTATTTCTTTTAATAAAAATACCCCCACCCCACTACACACACACACACACACACACACACACACTCACACACACACACTCTGCTGACATACACCAAAGCTTCATGAATCTAGTCCCTTGTTCTCATACACTGTCTTCTAACTTTGTAATTTTTCTCTTTCCTCCATTTACCCCTTGGAGTTTTTTTTGAAGAGGAGTTTGACTTTTGTTTCACACCTATTTCCTGTAGGTTTTAATTCTTTGCCCAATGAAATCCTTTCATTTTCCAGCTTTGCCCCAAAAATCATCAGAAAAAAAACTGTAGAAGTGTATGCAGAGGCCATCCAGTCCAGCCCCACTGCTTACTAGTAAATGTAATAAAGTTCAGAGATAAATGACTTTTCCAAAGTTGTAAATGATAGCAGAACCAGCAATATAATTTACTTGATTCTTAATCCATTGTTGTTTTAAAAAATCTTATAAAATGACATAGTAGTAAAGATGAAATGGTACAAATTCTAGTAATTTTTTTTAATGTTTATGAGCTGTTTATTTGTAATGTTTTCAGTTTAAATAAGGCAGGGAAAGATTTTGAAACAGTAGTCTAGGATCCAGAGACGACTTGATAACTGGAGAACAGGTGTAACTAGATTGTCGAGATTACAATTGTTTCTTAATCTGCAGTGAAGTTTCTTCCTATGCAAATCCTTCAAATTATGTAATTAACTAGTTTAAAGGGCCTAGACTCGTTTTAGTGTATTATGATGAAATACACTTATCAAATTATAGGGGAGAATTTCCAGTCAAGCAGGTTATTCTCCCATAGCCTAACAACAGAGAATTATGGAAAACAAAACATCACAGATAAAAATTGGCTTGTGAGGAAACTTCTCTTAAACACTTGCATTAGGAATAAACTGCACATGCAGAAACACCCCAGAATTGAGCCTAAGGGCAGCTAACCAATTTATTTCCTCCCCCAGAAATTAATTTTTCTGGGTTTCTTCATTTATCATCTTTAGTAGATATGTGCGGCCTACAACCCAAGGCACTTTTAAACTATGAAGTACTAAAAGATTTTTAAGTGTGTGATTATAAATCCTGCTGCAATAGAATAAAATCCAAGGATGGAATATTAAAACAGCCTTCCTGATTAATGCTTTGAACACTTAAAAGAACATTATCACTGGGGAAAGGGTAAATCATTTTTTTCTTTTAGGGTGGAACAAGGTAATTGTACTTGACAGTAGGCAGGGATGGTGAATTTAGAGATCACTGATGTAGTTGTGTTCCTAGTTATCTCAAGTGCATAAATAGCTCTCTATATTCCTGCTGATAACCAAGGGAGAGCTCTGCTAGAGGGCCTGGGAGAGTCACGTGGAACCCAGGGAAGGAGCTGACAGAAGAGCTGCAGCTCTGTTCAGCTAGAATTGGCCTCACCACTCCCTTGACCAGATCATTTGTTATATGAGGCTGTTTGAAAGGAGAAATAGTGCAGGGTATATGTGTGTTTGCTAAAACCAGTAAATAGCCTGTCTGTTAGCTGAGCATCCTGCTTTTTCTTCGTCTCCTCTCCCTTGTATGATAGAATTGGACTAATAGGAATAATTAATTCTACCAGAAATCTACATATTCATTGCCTAAGGTTTTCTCTCAAAGTCTAAACCGTCTGAAAAATATTTGCAAACACATACACAAAACTTATAATCACTGTGTAGCTGCTTAAATATAAAGACTCAACAGATGGATGCTAAGTTGAATTTATGTTCAAAATTGGATGAAGAATTTGGAGCCCCACTTTCATCTCTGCTGCCATTTGGAAACGGCAGTAGTATGCTCACTGTTTCTAATTCCGATTATCTCTGTATTGCACATCTCATGATTTCTGGGAAAAGCTAGAGTGTCTCTCCTCATGTGCCAGCTACTCCTTATAGAGCTTGTTTTTATAATTTCATAATCATTGCATTCTCAGTAGGAAATTTTAGCGTACTAAACAATGTAAGGCATATGAAACCTATATTTGCCTCATAACAATAATTTTAAATTATTAGCCTCACGAAAATTATTTTTCAAATAATCAAGGAAGACTGTGTAAAATGACTGAAGTATCATTTTAATAATTAATTTTGTGAATTTTCCTGATCATAAAAAGTTAGAGAAATCCAATTCTTTATTTTATAAAGAATATAAAAACATAATTTAAGTGAGTTTTTAGATAATTCTAGACCAGGCCCAGAACACTTTCTAGAGGATGGTAAATGGTTAAATATATTTAACTATTGGGTGGGGTAAAGCACTGAAAAAGAGAAGCAAAACTTTTCTAATAGTTTATAAAAAGAGGGGAAAGGGATTAATAAGCTTTTTTTATCATAAAGCCAACTGAGTTGAAAATATTAATTGTATACGTTTTAGTCAAACACATTAACATCTAACTGATGCCACTAGAATAACAGGCATTCGGTTTTGCATGTTGTAAATTTAGAAACTGAGATAATTTGGACAGTAGTTAGAATGAAGTTTACTTTTACTTTATTCATTTATTTTTAAGTTTCCTAAGAAAGTAAAATATTTAAACAAGCTTCCTAGGCTATTTTATCTATGAGAATGAGAAAATCGTTTTCAAACTCATTCCTTCCATTCCTCTTAACATTGGTTGAGAGCTCAGTGTGGGCATATTTGTTTTCTACTGCTGCTGTAACAAATTATTGTAAGCTTGGTGGCTGTATTAGTCCACCTGAGACTTGTTATAAAGAACTACCTGGGGCCAGGCGGTGGTGGCTCATGCCTGTAATCCTAGCACTTTGGAAGGTCGAGACGGGTGGATTCCCTGAGCCCAGGAGTTTGAGACCAGCCTGGCCAATATGGCAAAACCCCGTCTCTACTAAAATACATAAATTAGCCTGGTGGCACGTGCCTGTGATCCCAGCTACTTGGGAGTCTGAGGCACAAGAATAACTTGAACCCGGGAAGTGAAGGTTGCAGTGAGCCAAGATTGCACCACTGCACTCCAGCCTGGGGAACAGAGCAAGACTGTCTCAAAAGCACATGGTTCTGCTGGCTGTACAGGAAGCATAGCTGGGGAGGCCTCAAGAAACCTGTGATCAGGGTGGAAGGCAAAGAGGAGGCAGACACACCTTCACATGGCGGAGCAGGAGAGAGAGCAGAGAGGAAAGTGCTACGCACTTTTAAACAAGCATATCTCATGAGAAGTCACTCACTATCATAAGAACAGCAAGGGGGAAGTCTGCCCCCATGATCCAGTCACCTTCCAACAGGCCCCTTCTCCAACACTGAGGATTAAAATTGGACATGAGATTTGGGCGGGGACACAGAGCTAAACCATATCAGTGACTTAAGAGCAACACACATTTCTCTCTCTCTCTTTTTTTTTTTTTTTTTTTTTTTGAGACGGAGTCTCGCTCTGTCGCCCAGGCGGGACTGCAGTGGCCGGATCTCAGCTCACTGCAAGCTCCGCCTCCCGGGTTTGCCATTCTCCTGCCTCAGCCTCCCGAGTAGCTAGGACTACATTAGCTGGGACTACAGGTGCCCGCCACCTCGCCCAGCTAGTTTTTTTGTACTTTTTAGTAGAGACGGGGTTTCACCGTGTTAGCCAGGATGGTCTCGATCTCCTGACCTCGTGATCTGCCCGTCTCGGCCTCCCAAAGTGCTGGGATTACAGGCTTGAGCCACGGCGCCCGGCCTTTTTTTTTTTTTTTATTGTACTTCAAGTTCTAGGGTACATGTGCACAATGTGCAGGTTTGTTACATATGTATACATGTGCCATGTTGGTATGCTGCACCCTTTAACTCGTCAGCACCCATCGACTCATCATTTACATCAGCTATAACTCCCAATGCCATCTCTCCCCACTCCCCCCTCCCCATAATAGGCCCCAGTGTGTGATGTTCCCCTTCCCATGTCCAAGTGATCTCATTGTTCAATTCCCACCTATGAGTGAGAACACGTGGTGTTTGGTTTTCTGTTCTTGCCATAGTTTGCTGAGAATGATGGTTTCCAGCTGCATCCATGTCCCTACAAAGGACACAAACTCATCCTTTTTTATGGCTGCATAGTATTCCATGGTGTATATGTGCCACATTTTCTTAATCCAGTCTGTCACTGATGGACATTTGGGTTGATTCCAAGTCTCTGCTATTGTGAATAGTGCCGCAATAAACATACGTGTGCATGTGTCTTTATAGCAGCATGATTTATAATCCTTTGGGTATATCCCCAGTAATGGGATGGCTGGGTCAAATGGTATTTCTAGTTCTAGATCCTTGAGGAATCGCCATACTGTTTTCCACAATGGTTGAACTAGTTTACAGTCCCACCAACAGTGTAAAAGTGTTCCTATTTCTCCACATCCTCTCCAGCACCTATTGTTTCCTGACTTTTTAATGATCGCCATTCTAACTGGTGTGAGATGGTATCTCATTGTGGCTTTGATTTGCATTTCTCTGATGGCCAGTGATGACGAACATTTTTTCATGCTCGTGTGTCAGCAACACACATTTCTCTAACTGTTCTGTAGGCTGAAAGTCTGATGGATCTCACTGTGCTAAAGTAAAGGTGCCACAGGGCTGCATTGTCTTTTGAGTCTCTGAGGGAGAAGCGTTTACTTGCCGTTTTCAGTTTTTAGAGGAGGCCATCCTCATTCCTTACCTCCTGCATCCCTTCCTCCACCTTCAAAGCCGGAAACACTGTCTATCTGCGACCATTCTTCTATAGTCATGCCTCCCTCTGGCCAGAGCTGGGAAAAGTTCTCTGATTTTTAGGACCCTTGTTTTTACATTGGGTCCACCCAGATAATCCAGGATTATCTCCCCACGTCTGGGTCCTTTACTTTAATCACATCTGCAGAGTCCTTTTTGTCTTGTGTGGTAATGTATTCACAGATTCCAGGGACCGAGAAATGGGTATCTTTGTGTGTGGCGGGAGGCGCATTATTCTGCCTACTATAATGGGAGGTAGTAGTCAGCTCATAGGATGATAAGCCAGGCGGCATCAGAATATATTAATGTAAATATATTTATTTTAAGTAAATTCGGTGTATAATAGTCCATATTTATCAAAGAAGGGAATAATCATCTGCTTTCTTTAAATAAAAGACTTTCATTAACATCATTTGAAATGTTTTATTTATTTATTTATTTATTTTTTGAGATGGAGTCTTGCTCTGTCACCCAGGCTGGAGTGCAGTGGCGTGATCTCGGCTCACTGCAAGCTCCGCCTCCCGGGTTCATGCCATTCTCCTGTCTCAGCCTCCCGAGTAGCTGGGACTACAGGTGCTGGTCACCACACCGGGCTAATTTTTTGTATTTTTAGCAGAGACGAGGTTTCACCGTGTTAGCCAGGATGGTCTCGATCTGCTGACCTCATGATCTGCCCGCCTCGGCCTCCCAAAGTGCTGGGATTACAGGTGTGAGCCACTGCGCCCGGCCGAAACGTTTTTATATACATACAATTTTTTTTTTTTTTTTTTTTTTTTTTTTGAGCCCGAGTCTCACTCTCTCCCCCCGGCTGGAGTGCAGTAGCACAATCTTGGCTCACTGCAACATCCGCCTGCTGGGTTCAAGTAATTCTCCTGCCTCAGCCTCCTAAGTAGCTGGGATTACAGGCACACACCATCATGCCTGGCTAATATTTGTGTTTTTAGTAGAGACAGGGTTTCACCACGTTGCCCAGGCTGGTCTCGAACTCCTGGGTTCAGGGGATCCATCCACCTCGACCTCCCGAAGTGCTGGGATTACAGGCGTGAGCCACCTGGCCTGTGTACATACAATTTTAAAATTAAATTATATTGTTTAAAAGTAAATTATTGTTAAATAGCAATAATTCCATTGCCTTCCACAAGTCTGCATATTTCAAATAATATAACAACAAAACTTTATATATAAAAGTATCATCTATTCTGTTTTTTTCACTTAATACTTATATATACTATTTTTGAATTGTTGTTTTATTAAGCTTTATACCTGATGTTGGAGATGTATGTATTTACAATTTCTTGCTAGTATATATAATGCTCCTCTGAACATTTATTTATTGTATAGCTACTATTTGCTTTTATTGGATAAATCATTTGGAAAAATTCCTGTGAAAGAAATTCAACAGGAGGATTGCATGAAGCCAGGAGTTTGAGATCAACCTAGTTAACATAGTGAGACCCCGTCTCTATAAAAAATAAAAATATTAGTTGAGTGTGGTGGCATATACTTGTAATCCCAGCATCTCGGGAGGCTGAGGCAGGAGGATCATTTGAGCCCAGGAGTTCAGGACTACAGTGAGCTATGATTGCACCACTGCACTCAAGCCTTGGTGATAGAGTGAGACACTATCTCAAAAAACAAAACATGAGTCAAGTCCCAGAGCTTGAGTTTGCCTTATAAGACAAAACTGGAAATTCCCATCGGCTTTGCCAGGGATTCGTTTAAGAATAAAAACTGTGACCAAATAAGACAAAAGGGAAATGGCTGGAGACCAGTGTCACACAGACTTGTAAGAATTTTGGTGTATTATTTCCTCTCTTTCTGTCTGTCTGCTTAACCTGCTCTACCTCCTTTTTTGTTATATACTTGTATTTTTGAAATAAAATTGAGTATACATGAGCAGAATTGGCTGTTCCAGAAATCCTATGACTCAGCTCTCTTTTCCTGTTGACTTATCAATACTAGGACTAGTCATTATCAGCTTGGTGGAAAAAGACACAGAAGATGGGGAATTAAAAGAATCAAATATTTACTTACTTCAAACTAATATAGCCAATTACATCTTTTATCTCACTATAGTAGTCCATTTTGCCAACAAGAGTAGATGTATGTGTTTATAATTTCTTGCTAGTATATAACAATTAATTGCTAGTTTACAATTTCTTGCTGATGGTTAAGTGTCCTTTTTCCCAAAGCAAATCAATTTCAGATATGTTAGTACTTCGTTCAATTGCTTGTAGTCAAGTTCAGTAATCTTGGAGCCAGGTTCCTACGTGTTGATGTTATGTCCACTTTAAATCATAGAGACACACCTTTTCTTCCCTCATACATCCAAGTTTTTGAGGGACATGTGGATGCCTGCTAGTACTGTTTATCTGTTTATCTACTACAAATATGTGTTTATCTCTCTCTCTGTCTCTTTCTCTCTCTCTCTCTTTCTTTCTCACACACACACACACACACACACACACAATTGTAGGCCTTCAGAGGACAGTGTGAAAGACTCAGATGGTCCTGAAGGACATGGAAATCTCAGAAGTAGAAATGAATACTAGGATTAAAAGTGTTCCAGAAGTAGAAAACAGAAAGAATAAAGGCCAAGGGGGAAGAGAGAATAAAGGGATATTCTAGACCAATCGACTATAGCTAGAGTTTGGAGTCTGTGTAGGCAGTTAGTGGGAGACAAAACTGGAAAGAATAGTTTGGACAGTATTGTAGAGGGCTTTGAACACCAGAGTTAAATTTCTGTTTGATGGACAATGGGAAGACATTGATGATTTTCTAGTTAGAGAGGATTTGATCCCAGCTGGGATTGGAAGCTACACCTGTGATGGGCAGATATCTGTATACACCGTCTTAGTCTGCTTGGGCTGCCATAACAAAGCTGTAAACTTGATGGCTTAAACAGCGGACATTTATTTCTCACAGTTCAGGAAGCTGAAGATTCTAAGATCAAGGTGCCCTCAGATTCAGTTTCTGGTGAAGGCCCTTTTCCTGGCTTGTAGACTGCTGTCTTCTTGCTGTGCCCCACATGGCTGAAGGAGTCACCTGTGGGTTCTTCACCCTCTTCTTATAAGGATGATAATCCCATCATAGGAGCTTTCATGACCCTATCTAAACCTAATTACCTCCCATAGGCCTCACCTGCTAATACCATCACATAAAGGGTTGGGGCTTCCACATATAAACATTCAGTCCGTACCTGTACCATCTGAGTATCTGTTATAACCATAATTCAAATGAGAGAAAGATCTGAACAAGGATGAGTGTGAAGCAAGAGCAAAAGGCATTGCAGAGGATGAGGAAAAAAAGAGTTCTCAGACTCTGAAATATTGAGCCAGGGTGAGTGTAACAAAATGCTATCATTGGAGTTGTGGTTAAGTGGTTAGGGATGTTTTGGATGCTCAGGGATGTTGAATTTAATTTAAGTGATGTGACCTGAGGGCAGAACATACAGATAAGTGTAAGCCTCGAGAGAGAGATTAGATTCAATAGAAATGTACCATGAGCAAAGAAAACACAAGCCACATATAATTTAAAGTTTTCTAGTAACTGCATTTTTAAAAAGTCAGGACAAACAAGTGACATTAATTTGAATAATATATTTTTAACACAACATATGGAAATATTAGTCCATTGTGTAATCAACATATTCTAACATTTCAATGTGCTTTGGCTATATGTCAAGTACTCAAGAGTTGTATAGGTCTAGAATGGGAAACTTAGGAGCCAGTGACAAAGTCAGCTAATTTCTTTGCTTGGGAATGCGAACCCACGTTTGAGTTGCTCCTGCTTTTTTTGCTGTTATGAACAATGCTGTTATGAAATAGTCATATACACAACTCTTGGTGCAAGAATTCTGGATAGTATATTCCTAGGAGTTGTACCTCTGGGAAGTAGCAGGTGAAATAGTGCCAATTTGTTTTTTTTCTTTCTTTCTTTCTTTTTTTTTTTTTTGAGACGGAGTTTCGCTCTTGTTGCCCAGGCTGGAGTACAATGGCACGATCTCGGCTCATTGCAACCTCCACCTCCCAGGTTCAAGCGATTCTCCTGCCTCAGTCTCCCGAGTAACTGGGATTACAGACATGCACCACTACGACCAGCTAATTTTGTATTTTTAGTAGAAACAGGGTTTCTCTGAGTTGGTCAGGCTGGTCTTGAACTCCCGACCTCAGGTGATGCACCTGCTTCGGCCTCCCAAAGTCCTGGGATTACAGAAGTGAGTCACCGTGCCTGGCATGCCAATTTGTTTTCTAAGATGGTTGTTCCAGTTTACACACCCACTAATAGTGTGTAAAAGAGTCCTCACCTTATTCTACATCCTCAGGAACAGTATAGTCACATTTCTTCATTTTGATCAATCTAGAGAGTATAAAATTGCTTTGCATTTGTTGTAATTTGAATGTTTTCTGATGATTAATAATTTTGAACATTTTTCATATGCATACGAACATCTTTTTCATTCAAATATAAATACATATTATGTAGCTCATACACTGTCACTTGTGTGTTATATTATATATTACTTCAAATATAAAAATTTGTTATCTCACAAATACTTATTGAACATCTGCTATCTGCTACGTATTGATCTAGGCACTTGGAGAAAAAAATAGCCCCAAATTCCTGCAATCATGGAGTTTACATTGTGTAGTATATATTGGGTGGGGGCAAAGAAAAGTAAAATACTGTACATCATATGGTGTTAGTCTGGCTCATCCATTTCACCTCATTCAGTCTTGGGTTCTGCAAATGTAAGAAGGAGGTGGTAATACTACCTGTCTTATGATGTTTATTAAATACATATGAAGGACTTGGCACCATATCCAATAAATAGTAAGGATTCTGAAAATGCTAGTGGCAATAATAATAATAATAATAATAACAACAACAATATTATTATTTCCTCCTTTCTTGCTTCTACTTTTTCTGCAGTATTTTTTTAATTAGAACTATTGAAAATTTAAGATTAACATGTTTTTGTTATTGTTGAAGTGTTGGCTCTCATTTGGGTGAACTTGTGGTGTTTTCTGCAACAAGACATGACTTTGGCTCATTTTGAGATGTGTTATTTTCAAGCTTCTTAAATTTCAAGAATCAACAGCCTGAAGACATGCATGTTTCAAAAAGCTACATCGTGTTTAATAGCCAAAAATGTGGGGAAATACCTAGAAATGTCTTGTATAATTCAGGACTGTGTTATCCGAGTATAAATGTTGCTTGAATTAATCATTTCAATCCAACAACCAATTTATTGAAAACCGACTGCGTGCAATGTACAGGGTAGAGGAGATGCATATGACCTTATTAATCTTTGAAACAATTATTTGTCCCCCTTTCTTAGATAATGATGTTGAAAATGATCTTCAATCAGACATCAGTTGAGCACTGCAAGACACATACAGGGAAGCAGAAAGAATGCAACTTCTTCTTAATAGCTGTTCGCCTGGCTTCACTGAACCAGATCTTGGATCCTTGGGTTTACCTGCTGTTAAGAAAGATCCTTCTTCGAAAGTTTTGCCAGGTAGCAAATGCTGTCTCCAGCTGCTCTAATGATGGACAAAAAGGGCAGCCTATCTCATTATCTAATGAAATAATACAGACAGAAGCATGAAAGAAAACACTTAACTTGCATGTGCACAGCTTTTGGTAACAAATATCGCTAAACCTTACTGTGAATTTAGGCATCTCTGGCATGCCACTGTTTATGCATTGAAGTGAAATTTTTGGTATAAAGCTAAATGGTCTTAGAAGCATAGAAAATCCCTATGTGCCAAAAGTAGTGAAACACAAACAAAGGAAAATATATTAATAACAGTCTAGTGTTTTTGTTGAGTCTGCCATTTGTAGCTGAATATATGATTAATTATGTGATGAAAACATTTTTTATAAATGATCTTGGTCTGTTGGGGAGCGGGGATAGTTAATATTCCAGTACACTGAATACATGAGGAATTTAACCACATATATCATTGAAGACAAGGGATAGCAGTTTGTTTTTATTCAAAGACACTGCTGTGTTCTCTTTCATTGCCTCTCTCACTTTCTGTCACTTTTTTCCTCCTTACATTAAAAAAAGTTTAATTACAGTTAAAAATGTATAATGTGTTTATAATATTCATCAATACTGTTATTCAAATATTGCTCAATACAGCAAATTAACTCCTAACCTAACAAAGTTTAAGTTTAGTTGGATTGATAATTAGATTTACTTTTTATCTGAGTAAGAACCAATTCCATTTGTTTGAAATATGGAGTTTGTGACTACACAAATTGCTAATTATTCTTTCTTTTGAATATATTTTACATTTCTGTGAGCCTAAGGAAGATTCATAAAACTGACCTACGGGAGTTGTGAAGTAGTTTTTCAGAATGCTATGTAAGGACAGATTTGAGCACTAACTATAGGTACTCTGAATATATAATTTCCCTTGATTTTTCACCAAAAGTGTTCCCCAGTCTTTGACTCATTACATTCCAATACTGAGTCCAAAACAAATAAATATTTTGAAGAGTCAGTGAATACTTTCCATTGTTTGGCCTATTTATGTAAGAAAATTAATAACATTGACCCTTCACAGCTCTTCTGCCTGCTCCCCAAAGTGGCTCTATCTAAATATTTATTACTAAAATGTTTTTCCTACAGTCCACATGAGTACAAACCTCAATAGCTAAGCCTGACATATTTGTGCACCAGTAGATCACTACATTAAGTTTTGGGAATTGCACTTCTTAGAAATGTCTCCCCACCAAACATAGTAATCCTGTAGTTTACGCCTGCACAAAGCTTGTCGTATTCTTTGGTGCATTCATTTTGTAAACCCATTAACTTTTTATTGCAAAGATTTTCATTTGCAGTTTCTTGTACTGCTTTTCTAGTTTTTTAAAAGCTTGAGATTTATTTATACTTCTTGTAGTAACTGCATATTTGTGTGTGTGTTTAGTGGTCCTTTGGTAAAGAATTAATTTCGGTAGGTGCAATATGTCTTATCAGATTGATATATACACCAGCCTATGTCATCGGGACTAATCATTTTAAATGATCATGTCAAATTGAATTTGGAGACAAAATCTGCTGAGAGTGCTTATGTAATTCATGATGGTTCTACTAATCTAAATTTTGGAAAAGATAAATAGACTATACTAAAACCTCTCTATGCCATAGAATTGGATTATCCCATGGGTCAACTCATTGAGTATAAGACAAAACTACCTACTTTTTTTCAAAAGTGCACTTAAATCACATAATAAAGAGGCTTTACCTGTTGGGTGGTCCTGTGACCCTAAGTTCTAATCAGATAGACACAGAGGCAGTGTAGATTTGAGTGGCATGAGCATGATTAAGTTATTCCTTCCAGCATCTAGTATAACACCTGGAATATAGAAATTGTCCAATAAATATTTATTCAGTGAATCAATGAGCAGAAGTTTGCCAGAACAGTACACATTGGCAAGGCACATACCACATGATTGAAGTGCTTCATGCCATTACAGTCCATCAGGCTGATAAAGTGAATTATTTCTTCTTATTTAATTACAGAAATATGAATTTACCTTCAAGGGTGCAGTGTCATATTGCTGTAAAACAAAGTGCTTTATTTATACTAATAATTTAGGAGACCGATACTTACAAATGATAGTGGACATTACTACCAAAAGAATATCACTTTTCATCTAACCACAAAAATACAGAAAGCCAAAAAGCCTTGAAACTTATTCTTAACTGCAAAATAAATTCCTGCCCAGGAGATATATTTTAGGAGGGGATGAATGGCAGCTTTTGTGTTTTTTTTTTAACAAGCTTGAAAGGGAGGTGGAAAAGAAAGAAATTAGGTAAATGGCATATGAGTTTTGTTATCTAGACATTTGTTAGTCCGGGGAAACCTGATAAAAAATGAAAATCCCAAATGATTTCAGCCTTTTTGTGATGGCTGAGGTTAGATTTCAGAGATGTACCGAGACTAAGGCGGTGGTTAGAAACAGGATATACGTAGTCACAGCAGAAAGACGTGTCTAAGTTTAATTTTATTGGCTTTCAAGTTCACTCATGTATGCTTAGTTTGTCCATACATATGTCTAATCAGGAAAAATGCATGTATAGATTATGACATTCCTGAACTTTGAAGTATTGGTTAAAAGACAATTAAAGGCCAAGAAAACTATGTTGGAAGAAGTAAGTGAATGAAATGTAGAAATATATGTAAAATTAGCAAGTGTCAATTTTACCAAGTAGTGTTTATTTTCCAAACAATGAATTTATATACTATGCTGAGTCATAGATGAGAATGATCACATGTTACTTAATGAGAGCAGTTTACTTTTCAAATAAAATAGCTATGATGAATGTCTTAAAAGTATCTTGAAGTTGAAGAAACAAAAATGAGTTATCTCAATATTTACCAAATTAACCTAGTGCTGTATATATCCCAAGATATTTTAGGTAAATGTAAGTGTTTAATCATGCCAGATTTAAACTAGTCTGAAATACAAGGTATACATATATTTCCACTTACATTTCTTTATTTTATGAAATATCTCTTGACCATGTTGCAGAAAATAATTGCAAAACCTCATGTAAGTTAACTATGAAAGATCCTGTGAGCACATTGGTGTTGAGTGACAGACAAACTAAAAACTGGCAAACAGTATTTTAATAAGGGGGTCACTCTGTGGCAGTATTCTAATATTGGATTTTCAAGTAGATTAGGCTTTTTATTTATTCAATGTTTTTTATAATTTTGTTCTTTTTGACTCCAAATTATTGGTCAGCTTTCAACCTTCTCCACATCAGCAATCATTTAATAGTTCTTTTGGTTGAGATCAACTCAGAAAAAGAAAATAGAAAACTTTTGTTCTTTGAAATTTTAGACATGCATAATATCTATTTATTTTCATAATTTAACCCCAAAAGCTTCTCCTGCAATACACAGGATTCTAGGAGCTGAATGACATAGGGAGACTACAGAGCATTTATTATTACAAACATGCAAAAAGCTTAAGTTGAAGAATTAAAATTTCTATTTTTTAATCTATATAACAAATACAAACCATCAACAATGACAAAATTTAACAGCTGCTTGTTTATTGCTTGTTTTATATGTTTACATATCTCAAAATCTGTTAAAACTGAGGTCTAAAAACTGTACAGAATTGTGCAACTGTGGCTTAGTCCATAAGACTTTTCTGAGTTGCAATAAAGTGCTGACACAAAGTGACAGATGTCTGTGATGTTTCATGACATAGGTTATGATTGAGCCAATTTACAAAATTTAATAACCAACCTAAACTCACATACATATTTGTTAAGAAGCTGACATTAGTTCAGTATTGTAAGGAAACTAACTAGGTGGTGATGATGATAAAAGAATTAGGGGAAACATTTTATTTGATATGTTCTCTGTTTTGTAATTCCTAAAATGAAGATTCTATTTAAGGGTTATAATTTATACAAGTTTAGTCATATACCATTACATTATGATACCATAAGCAGAATGCATTATGATTCTCTAGAAATATAATTCAATCAGATACGTATCATATTCATTTATATGTCACACATTTTCTTTACTGAGAATAAAAATTATCTTATTTTCAGAAGCTTTGTATCAATCAGTTTCATATAATAAGCAACCCAGATATCTACTAGATTACATATTTCTTCATTTGAAACTACACTGTTTTCTCCTAGTCCCCTTGACTCTACTGTGCTTATCCATTCTTTCACAGAAAGAAAGTAACAAACATATTTCCTGTTGGTGAGGCTGGGATTGTTTTTAAAAGGAGAGATAATAACTTCATATTTTTAAAGTGCCAGTACCCTAATATGTGAAACAGATCAGAACTGGTTGTGTAGTAAGTCTGCTTTGTTGAAGAATTTATTATGGGAGTAAAGATGAGAAGGAAAGAGATCACCATTAGAAACAAGTCAGCCTTTTCATGCTTTTTTGAGCATTTTGGAGATGATTCTACTTCTCAAGTTATTATCATTCATGCATCTCCTCAATACTATTGTTAAATGCTTTAGAATTAGAATATTTTAATCCTTTAATTAAAGGAAGCCAAACATCTAGGCAAAAACAGCCAATCATCAAACTTTAATAGGAATTCAAATATAGATTCCTTATACAGTTTTCCATGTCTATAGAAATCAAAGCTGTAATGTTAAGCAGGGGGAAATGCATATGATTTACTAACACACTTCAATGTTCTACTTTTAAAAGGATATTCATGTGGGTGGGGCAGAGAACATAGAAAAAGATATGATGGAAAACCTGTCCATTTTCTACCTGTTAAACTTCATCATTTTGCGCCAGGCCCTGGAAGCAAAGAGAGGAAGGGGCTGACTGCATTTATCTTTGAACGCTTGAGCATCAGTAGGACAAACTACTGAGTGGCCAGGGGTCTTGTCTGTCAAAGCAAATGATAAGTTCACTCAGGCCATTATTGGCTGCTGAAATCTCTTTCTTCCCAACTTTCTTCCTCGAAAGAGAAAAAAATAGTTTGCCTTCTTGCTCTCCTTATCAAATATTTTTGTACAAATAGTATAAGCCTGTTTAAGCAAATCAATTAAAATAGGCACTGATTATTTTGATCTGTTTGTAACAAGTGGATGTAAGTACTATTTACATGGTGTGCCTAAGGAGGAGCTGAAATCATTGGCACTCTAATCCATATTGTAAAGATCAGTATTGAAAGAATAGTGTTCTTCATCTCTCCTCCACAGCATCCATCCCTATATACTTGATTAAATGGAAAAGTCTATTTTATCACCTCTATGTAAAGTTTCATGGGTAGTTATCGTCAGTGTATTTAAATATATCTTCTAGTATGTTTTAAAGGCTGGTCTTCAATACTGTGGAGACAAAAAAATAAAGAGCCTCTGAAAATACATTAGACTTTTGTTGCCATTCAAGCCATAGCTAGTATGTGTATTTAATAAATGTGTGTTATTTATGTCGTGTTTGTCAATGGAAAATAAAGTTGAATGTTCTGAAATGTCCCTGTGTTTTCTTCCTGATGTAAACTCATGTCAGGAATATATTACTTATACCTATGTTAAGTATTTTGCTGAAATCATATCTGATGTGCTTTGTCATATAATAGCACAATGTAATGCAACAGCCCCATGCTATCTGGAAAAATTAGATCATTTTGTTTTATATTCCATAATCATGTATATAGCAAATTATTGTTGATTTAATATAAATCTGAGAGTTGCTCTTTTCCCTTTTTCAACATGATGTTCCTTTGTTTTATAATCTCAAGAGTATTGTTCTTAACACAAAGTGCATTTATAAATTATTCTAAGCTTAGCTATTCCCCTTTCTTGTGGATTTTGGTGTAATCTACAGGCAGCCAAAATAAGAACTGTCCTTGCTCGTAGTCCAACCCTTTAATTGACTTGTGCCTGAGTATCGGTAGGAGCTGAGTATTGGTGGTTATGAATACTGTGCTCCCCAGCTATTTGTTCAAGTACTTATTGAGGTCACTATTGGTCTTCCTTCTTCAATGAAGGGAGTAACTCTGTGGAATGGAGACTGCAAAGTCAAGCTCATTAAAAGTATCCTTCTTTCTTCCTGAGAAAAGGTATCTAGGGAGAATTCTGTCCCTGGTTCCTCTCATGCAGGGGTTCTAGGCCTAGGACCAGATCTTATTGTCTCTAAAATCTTGATTGTTTAGCATTTCAGGATAGGCAGAGATTCATTAAAGTAAACAAAAATCATAGCTAAATAAGAGAGATAAGAGAAATAAATTGTAGTGTTCTATACTCCTGTAGGATTACTATAGTTAATGCTAATATACAGTTTCAAATAGCTGGAAGGAGGCTATTGAATGTTCCCAATACAAAGAAATGATGAATGTTTGAGATGATGTTGATGTGCTAATCACCCTCATCTGATCACTATATATTATATGTATCAAAACATCGCTCTGTACCCTGTGCCTGTCTACAATTATTATTATTAAAATAAATACTTAAATAAAATTTAAAAGTCATTATGACTAGTACGGCTATGGCTGACCCAAAATTTCCACCATCATGCTGGTAAACCTACAGGCCATGGGGTGAGACATTCCCCAGTTTCATGTCCTCAGAGGTCATGGGGCCAAATGTCCTTGGGGCCAGTGTGCTTGCTAGTACTAGCCTTGAGTAAATTCATTCTGGATGGATGTTGGTCATGGAGAATTTAAGTCACTTCTCCAAGCTTGCTCTTTCCTTCAACATATATTTATTGCGTACTTATTATGTGCCAAGCTCTGGTAGGTACTAAGACCCAAGGATTAATAAAAACAGCAAGTTCTCAATGAATTTATAACCTGGTAGGGGAACAGGAAATAATCAGAGCTGCAATTAGAGTAAGCACATGGTATCATGAGAATACATGGAAACATAATGCTAACATGAGAAGTGTTCCTGTAGAAGGTGACATTTAATCTGCATTTTGGGGAAAGAAATAGGTGTTAACCTGTAATGAAAGGACATTGTAGGATATTTTTCACTTCACTCTGTCCAAAACATTGCAATTTCCAAATCTGTCAAATGGGCTAAACTTTAGTGACCTTATGGGTAGTGTGGGTCTAAATAGAACCTATCTATATAACCTCTTACGGTCATCAAAGCAGCATGGCTTTAGGGCAGGGTTTCTCAACCTCGGCACTATTGACACATGGGATAGGTAATTCTCTGTCGTGAGGGTTGTCCTATGCATTGTAGGTTATTTCGCAGTGTCCCTGACTTCTACCCATGAGATGCCAGCAATACCTCTCTAGTTGTGACAGTCAAAAATATTCACCGACATTGCCAAATATACTATGGGGGACATAATTGCCCTCAGTTGGAACCTTTCCTTAAAAGCAAGGGCCAGGGCCACTAAACAGGTGCTATGTAGCCAAGGGTTTGCGGGATGAGGTAATCTGTGAGACCTTGGTCCACACAGGCACTGTTCTGGCATTTCCTGAGGCAGCAGGTACCAGAATGCCAGTTTGTGTCTGACTGCACAAAAATGTGGTGCTGCCACTACCACAATGCCTTGATCACCACAGGCCCTGATCGGCTTCCATCATCACATAAACCTATTCACAGATGATTAGGTACAATGTCTTAGAAAGTATCATCTTTCTATTCATGCCTCCAATCTCTATTCTCTTTTTGATAAGAGGCCTTAGAGTTTGTATGTCTCTTAAAGTGATATCGAAAGTGAATCCTGTTTCCAAAGACCTTTAAAAAATCTGTTATAATTCTACATCATTAGGTACCTATTTCCAGACAATTCTCTCAGAAGGAGAAAACTAATTTATCAAACTCTCCCCTTAAATTAGATGTTTGCATATTTAGTCTGTATAACAAAGCTGCAGAAGCTTCATTTTATCTGAAAGATGATTTTTATAAGGACTAATATTGGGCAATGTCTCTTGGCGAGCCTGTGACTTTCTGAGTTCATGCCAGTCTTCAATTCCTCAGGTCTAGAGTTATTATCGTGCATTTTGATAACAGAGTTCAAGTCCTGATCTCTATAACTGACACTACTGAAACCTATTGTTTGTATAAAACGGGAAGATGGATTTACCTACCACACTGAAAACCAAAATCTGATTTAAAAAAAAATGCAATTAGAATGAGGGAGCTAATCTGTTAACTGTAAGTTTCTGAGGCCAAGTAACAAAAGACTATGGATAATCAGCGTTCAGGCATAATATTCTTATGCATTTTTAAAAAGAAGGCTTTGAATATAACATACAAGGTTATTTGAATCTGATTTTGCAAAGAACATTGAGAGAAGATAATTCTGAAATCCACAATTGAGGCCGTTTTAAGTTATATTTAATTAGAAAGAACACTGGTTCTTAATCATTTTAGGATCAACAACCCTTCTGAGAAACTGATGATAGGTATGTGGTACTCCCACAAAAAGTGCAGAGGATTTTTGCACAGTGTCAGAAATTGTACGGACCTGCCGAAGCCTATCTATAGACCTCTTGGGCATTTATGCACATAGGTTAAGAAATCCTTCTGTGAGTGTCTCTATGATTTAAGGAACTGCAAAGCTTTACATGTTTGGTTAGGAAGCTCAAACCTAAAACTAGAACTAACTCAATGTAACTACTTCTCGGTGAATGCCAAAATTCCTTGACATCTGACTATATGTCCATAATAGTAAGTCAATGTAATTGGAGGTAGAATTATTGTAAGGAACTGCAATAATTTTTTTCTAAAAGTTGCTGTCAGGTGATGATAAGAAATAACACAATTCAATCTGAGTGGAGCAATATAAGTTACTCATCCCAGAACAGGTTGAAAAGTGAAAGACCCAATTTAAAAAACTTACAAGTTATCCAATGACGCATTTGCCTTACAATAAAGAGGTTGTTTTAGTTTTGCCTTGTGCTGGCCCAACAAGAGAGATTTATTATGTAGTTATTTTAAAAAATCAATAAAAAAAGTCATCTACCCGCCTTCCTGGAAAAATGTAATCTCCTATACACAAGCAAGCTACATGGTTAAAATGTAACTTTATGATACTAGGATATATATGTGGACACATATCTATTTATACTTCTATAGGCATTAACTTTTTGCATTGCCATTCAGAGTGCAAGTGGCAGGGTTGACCTTATTGACTGAACCTTTGAATAAGAAAACAAGACATGCATTCACAGACCTTCGTACAAATGTATAATTAATAATGATTTAAGCCAACCTTTAAAGCTATTAGTAGAATGTCTTACTGATATTTACGGTTTGCATTTCTCTGGAGGGAAAAATGCAGAGCAATTAATTACATGTATTTTTGCATTTATTTTTCTTTATTAAAGAAGATGAAAATGGAATCTTAGGGCATTGAAGTATTTGTCAATCATAAACAGTTCTTTGATACCAAAGCATCCTGCATTCTGGATGTATGTGCATGAATTGGACAGATACACAGTATGTGCATGACATTACGAATTGATTTTAATGAGTCAGCAGTGGTTAGTGAGTTGGAGTCTTCTCCTTAGAAGATCCATGAAGAGCTGTTTTTAGAGGAAAAGCAATTGTCCTTTGTTATTTTCAACATTTCTTGACCATTTAAATTTTTTCAACATTTCTTGACATTTTTATTTTAAGAGTTAAGGGGACAAAATGGGTTTTTACTTGAAATATTTTGGAGAAATAATATTGGCATATTACCAAGTGTAATCACTGCCTTAAATGTTGGGCAGCTCTAATTAGATATGCGTGACTCTAATCCCTGTCCCAGACTTTCTCACACCATTAGTAATTCAAAGCTGAACTAATTCATTTATTTTGGCCATATGTAATTTAAAATATTTTAAAGTATATTTTAAATACAGTCATTTTACAAAAATGCTCTCTAAAGTTTTGCGTGTCATAATGAAAGAGAAAATGTTCTACATTGGACAAGGAGTCAGAACACCTTGGTCTAATTATTTGATTTGTTATTTACTGGTTACTTGCCCTTGACAATTCATTAAACCTCTCTGAATAAACTTGAATTTTCTTATCAGCATAAGATTGTTACAATTAAATGAGATAATTAAAATACAGACCCTTTCTTTTTTTTTTTTTAGAGATAGGGTCTTACTCTGTCCCGAAGGCTGGAGTGCCATGGTGTGATCATAACTCATTGTAGCCTCCTGGGCTTGAGTAATCCTCCCACCTCAGCCTCCCCAGTGGCTAGGACTATAGGCATGTGACACCTCACTAGGCTTATTTTTTTTATTTTTTTATTGTTTTTAGAAACAAGTCTCACTATGTTGCCCAGGCTGATCTGAAACTCCTGGCCTCAAGCAATACTCCTGTCTTAGCCTCCCAAAGTGCTGGGATTACAGGTATCAGGCTTTGCACCCAGTAAAGACACCTGAAAGTGCTATGCAAGTGGTTAGTGTTACTTTATCTTCATTTCATTAATGGAACAATATTAGAAAATTAATTGTGATTGTTCTCATCTCATGTATAATACAGCCTTCCCAGTTTAGTATTGGGTAATTGCACATTCACCAGAACACACAAGCGACGTTAGAAAACTGGTTCTTGTCACAGACAGGATGTGTGAACTTGGGAAAAATACACAGCGTCTTTTAGGCTTAGTACCTCATCTGTAAAATAAGGGGATGATATTTCTATGTGGTATCTTCTCACTGAAAAGCCATGATTCTCCTTTCTCTCTGGAAATGTCTTGAAGGTGTTCTTGTCAGCTAAACACAGACAAGCTTTTTTCTTCTGAGTCCTGGAAAACAGCTCACAGGAAACCTCTAGGAGACAAAAATAGCAATACTCAAAAGTGTAGGTTCTTTTTTTTTCTCCAAAAAGAAATTTCAGGTTCCCACTCTCTCTCCTGAATGAGACTGATTTCTTTTCTCAACCAAATTGCAAAATCCTTGAATACAGGTACCATGTCTTCCATTTGTTAAGATTTTCTGCCTCCTTTTCTTTACTCCTCATCCTAACTACTAAATCCTATGCCTTCAGTTGTTAAATGATGGGTATTTATTTATTTATTATTATATTATTATTATTTTTTTTTTGAGACGGAGTCTTGCTCTGTCTCCCAGGCTGGAGTGCAGTGGCACTATCTCGGCTCACTGCAAGCTCCGCCTCCCGGGTTCACGCCATTTTCTGGCCTCAGCCTCCCGAGTAGCTGGGACTACAGGCTCCCGCCACCACGCCAGGCTAATTTTTTTGTATTTTTAGTAGAGGCGGAGTTTCAGTGTTTGCCAGGATGGTTTCGATCTCCTGACGTCGTGATCCTCCCACCTAGGCCTCCCAAAGGGCTAGGATTAAAGGCGTGAGCCACCGTGCCGGCCCGAGTATTTATTTATTTATTTATGGCTAAGGAACTATTGTAACAAAGAGTAAGCTACATAGATTTTTTATACACTTGTGCTTGTTTGTGTATATGTGAGGGAGCAAGAGAGATATCTGTTATACCTCACATGTGTATTCCTTTTCTTAAGTTTTTTCATAAGTTTTTATTAAAATACTATGTGCATCTCTTTAAAAAGTCAAATAGTGCTGAACGGCTTCTCATGCATGAAACCCACAGTCCCCATTCTAACCCTAACCCTACACCACCTGCTTTCCAGTGGCCACTCCTTTCAGCTTATTTTTTCAACGTTTCTTTCTAGCATATGCCACCATACTTTTAAAGAATATATTGTTATGTCACGCTTAATCAACTTTATAGACATTATATGCTGATTTTCTATTTTGCTGGATTTAGCTCTCTCCTCACCCATTCTCCCATTATAGTTTAACCGACTTTTATTAAATCAACATTCAATGTTTGCATTTTCATAATGATGAAAATATCCTTCACTGCAGAATCAGTAGTACTGTGATTATGTTTCTTTTCTTGAATACACTTCTCTTTTTTTTCTAGAGTTACGAACTCATCAAGTTTTAAATTTGCTTAACTTTGCTTTGGGACAATGGCTAAATCTTAACAGTCTTCCAAGTGCCCAAACCTATCTGATAATCTTTACCCACTTTGGGAGTCTAACATTTTTCTGGTTTTCTCTGCTATTCATCCTTTACCCTCTTTTTTCCTATTGATATCCATTTGTCTAGATTCCATGTCTTCCTCCTTCTTGAATTATTCACTCATTTTGACCTCACCTGCTTTAAAATGAGCTTCTTAATAGTAAAAGATGTTAAGTAACCAAACTCCTAGAAATGGAAAGAGAATGCTTTCAAGGACACATGAACACTAATGGCATTTTAAAGAAACTTGAACTGGTGATAATGACAATAGTGGCAGATACCATTTTATGAGCACCTATACTTTTTGTATGTTATCAAATTCTCATGTCAACAACAGAAGGTATGTGTTATCAGCACTTTACAGATAAGGAAACTGCGGTTCATGGAAGACAAATCACTTCACCAAATCCACAAAAGTTAATGAGAAATAAAGCTGGGGTTCACAGCTGATTTGGAGTTAGAATATAATCATTGTGTTATCCCTGAGCAAATAATTACTACTGTGATTAGTTTCAGAAGCTTCAAGTTTATCTTCGGGGGTTTGTCTAAAACCCCATGGAAGAAAGGCTTTGACTCTACTATTAATGTCTGGACATTTTCAAACCACTAGAAATAATTTTGGGGAGCAGTGGTGAGGCAGCTTTTCTAAGAGTGCCGATTAGATTAAGCAAACAAGATTCTCAGCAAAAAAATGTGAAGGTCCATATGTTCAATCTAGGCATGTGCACATGACTGCAAATATTTAGATCCTTCCTTGTTTGAGCCAGGACCACTTCTGCATTGGAGAGACTACTGGTCTCCTGGAGCAGATGGTTGTACAGAAAAACCGCACTTCTGCTTCTACACAGGCCTGCGGTTTTTGCTAAAGCCAAGAGTTTATCACAATTTGGGTTACTAAGGATACATCTTTTTGGCACTATTGGCTTTTGTTTCTTTTTTTGTTTTTCCTTTTGCACGTCCTCTCTGACTTGTAACTTGGGAGAATGCTTATTGAAAAGCAGAAGGTACTTGTGCTTCCTAGTTACAGAGAAACTCCTAAGAGACTGTAGAAAATTCAGGACCTAGGGCAGACTAGTTGTCATCAGTGAAACTATTCTGATCATCATCTCTCCCTGCTTAATTTTGAAATTTGCTTTAGCTTCTTCTGGGAAAATACAATGCAGTTTGAGGGGAGCACATTTTGTCTTTCAGAAAGAAAAATTCTTGCCCCCCGTTTCTGAGTTTTCCATCCCTTTTTGCTAAGAGGTGAAATCTATTTGGTGCATTTGATATTTTATTCATTCACCAGGTTTCTCTTCAACTGACTGCTCTCTGATTTCCACAGAACTGATCAGACTGATTAGAACAGTGCAAAACATTTTGTTCAAGGAAACAAAATCTCAGCGTCTCCAAACTTTAATTCTATTATTATCACTAAATGAATTCAGAATGCAACCTATCCATAGATATATAAACTTGAAAAATTTGTACATCTTGATGTTTATCTTTAGTCTTCACTGTGTACATTGCCTTTTGAATATTTCAATGTAAGTGTGACAATAGTCAACAGTTCTCAGGCATCTCTGGGGTCAATTGACATTTATTTGAAGGAATTCAACCCAATTACATTATATATATAATATATACATCTTGCTCTGTCACCTGCCCAGGCTGGAGTGTAGTGGTACAATCAGGGCTCACTACAGCTTCAACCTCTCAGGCTCAGGTGATCCTCCTACCTCAGCCTCCTGAGTAGCTAGGACTACAGGCATGTGTCACCATGCCCAGATAATTTTTGTATTTTTTGTAGAAACAGGGTTTCACCATGATCCCAGGCTGGTCTCAAATTCCTGGGCTCAAGCGATCTGCCTGCCTCAGCCTCCCAAAGTGTTGAGATTACAGGTGTGAGACACTGTGACTGGCCGCAAATCTTTATTTATCTATTTATTTACTATCCCATAGGTTATTAAACCAAACCAAATGAGTCACTGCTTAGGGCAAATGGTTGAGTACTAATTTCCTTTCTGCCTACCCATTTTTATATAATTTATCTTAGAAATGCAACTTGGAGATCTTCATAATGATTTGTTGTTAATATAATTTTTAAAACAATGTGGTAATTTATGAACTTCATTTTATAAAAGCAAGGTTTAATAAGAGAATGGGTTCAGAAAAAAAAAATTGAAATAGCAGTGAATGATGCCATCCACTTGAAGTTTGTTAGTGGGAAGCACTGCTCCATTTCATTGAATGAAGAATAGTCCACTCAACCTTAAGGGATCATTCTCATTTGCCAAAAACAATCCTGTGGAAAGGAGAGAGGGATATCCTCAGAGAGAGACAAGGGGCAAGTCAGATGTGAAGCTAGGATCTTTTGGGGGACGATAAGTATCATGGTCAGATCACTCTTGGGGGTGTAAAAGTATATGTTTCAGAGTCACATCTGGGATCAAATTTTGGGTTAATAGTAGTAGTAGAACTTGAAATAAATTTCTTAAACTAAGATTTTTGTATCCATATATATGAAGAATTAGGATTTTTGCACTTACATTATAGGGTAGTTGTGAGGATTAAATGAGGATTAAATGTTTTTGGCAAATGAGAATGATTCCTCAAGGTTGAGTGGACTATTCTTCATTCAATGAAATGGAGCAGTGCTTCCCATTAATAAACTTCAAGTTAATGTAATCATTCATTGCTATTTCAATTTTTTTGTGAACCCATTCTCTTATTAAAACTTGCTTTTATAAAATGAAGTACATAATTTACTGTATTATTTTAAATATGTGAATATTTAAAAATGTGAATATTTAAAATATTTGGATATTTCAGAAGAGTAGTGGGTACAATAAATATGGAGAAGGCAGTGTTGTTGTTGTTGGATTAGCAGTGGTAATTGCAGCTGCAACAACAATAGTAATTACCTGAGGAATCTGTAGCCCATATTGGTAATGTGAAAAAACATATCCTGACCTCTGTACCCATTCGTTACTACTATTTTGGGAGATTCAAACATAAAGCGTTTTGTTTGAGAGCATGGAACTTAAAATCAGACTAAATGCGATGGCATATCCTCATTCTGCTGATTTATTAGTTGGCTGACCTTAATCAAGTTAATTTTTTCTAAACCTCAATTTGTTCGGCTGTAAATCAAGATAATGATTTTACCTAAAAACATATTAGTTGCAAGCATCCAATGAAATAATGCATGCAAATGTTTATTTAGTGCCTAGTATGAAAGCACTCAATAAATTGTTATTATTATATTATTATAAATTGTTATTATTATTTTGAGATGGAGTCTGGCTGTGTCACCCAGGCTGGAGTGCAGTGGCATGATCTTGGCTCGCTACAACCTCTGCCTCCTGGGTTCTAGTGATTCTCCTGCCTCAGCCTCCCGAGTAGCTGTGACTATAGGCATGCACCACCAGGCTTGGTTAATTTTTGTACTTTTTTTTTTTTTTTTTTTTTTTTGGAGACAGAGTCTTGATCAGTCGCCCAGGCTGGAGTGCAGTGACGTGATCTCGGCTCACTGCAAGCTCCGCCTCCCGGGTTCCTGCCATTCTCCTGCCTCAGCCTCCCAAGTAGCTGGGACTACAGGCGCCCGCCGCCACACCCGGCTAATTTTTTGCATTTTTAGTAGAGATGGGGTTTCACCATGTTAGCCAGGATGGTCTCGATCTCCTGACCTCGTGATCCGCCCACCTCGGACTCCCAAAGTGTTGGGATTACAGGTGTGAGCCACCGCGCCCAGCCCTAATTTTTGTACTTTTTAGTAGAGATGGGGTTTCACCATATTGACCAGGTTGGTCTCGAACTCCTGACCTTGTAATCCACCCGCCTTGGCCTCCAAATATAAATTATTGTTATTAATATTAAAATCAACTGCGGAAGACTTAAGTTGGCCCAGTTTCCAACTAAGGTTGAATGTCTTCACAAGCATACAAATTTTATCCAACCTCTCAAGAGTTAGCATAAGAAGGCAAGGATGTGGTTCAACTCCATAGAAAGTAGAAGAAAAAATAAGAAACAGCAAAATAAAGAAATTTAATTAAGTTCTTCTTATGGCTTAAATGTACAGTCTTTGTGAGATAGGAAAATGGTTCTAGTAGCACAGAAGAGGTATTTTGAAAAGTTGCTATAACAATGTCGTTAAGTGGAACATTGGAAACATAAATAATAAGGCATATGGGCAAAGAGGTGAATCTCAGGATGGTAGTTCTTGTCTGAAAAACAACAAACAAGATCTGGTTATATTGGTTAATTCTTTCTCACCACTATGTAATGTAGACTAGTGTAACATGTGCCCACCACCTCAGTTTCCTAATCTGTAAACACTTATTGGAATAAGTATTTCTAGCATATAGGGTGAATATAAATATTTGAAGAAGTAGTATATACAATGAACTTGGCATACACGGCAGGTTTTAAATATGATACTTATCCACCATCATCAAAATAAGCACCATCATAGTTTCCTGCGCAAAATTTTCATAGATGTATCGAGATTCAAGCAGAACAATAATTTATTTCTGAGTACCTCGGTTCATCTCTAGCTGTAAAGTCACAATCAGAACTACCAGGGAATTTCTGGACTGTAATGTATTTGAGAAATGCACATTAAAAGGGCATTAAATCAATTTGAATTAGGATGGAAATGATTCTTTTCCTCTCAGTGCTTGGATTCACAGCAGTAACAGCTTGGTCCTTAGTGGAGCTGTTACTTCCCAAACGATGACTGTATCTCCGAGTAGATTTTGACCACCGTTTAAATGAATGATTTGTTGATTTACTGAGTCATATTCACATTTTTAATGAGCTTCTATCATGTGGGTCTAGGTCGTGGGGACATTGAGGTTTATCACTTGCAGATTTCAGATTTCAAATTCTCTCATTCTTCAAAGTGAAGTTCTCAGTTTTCACTGATTGCATTTAGGACTTAAATGTCTTTCCCAAAGTGTAAATAGCTCTACGTTTTCTTTCGTTATAGTTAGAATATATATTCATGTATAAAATTTAAGCAATACAGGAAAGCACGAGGACCAAAGAAAAATTTCCTATACTTCACTACTCAAACTTAATCATTGTTATGGTTTTGATTAATATTCTTTCAAATATTTGTCTTTGTAAATTTCCCTTTAAACCTGACTGCATCTAAGAACCATGGTAGGATTCTCTCAAATGCGTGAAGGAGTGTCACACTAAATAGGGATTTATTTCATACGCCCTGAAGGCTGGACTAAGAAGCTACAAAAAAAGGGGTCTGACTTAATCTGGAAAGATGCTAAACCAACGTGCCCTAAAGTGGCAGGGCTGGCCTTAGGCAATAATGAGTTTCCTGTCACTTCAAATATTCAAGCAAATACCAGAAAACCACTAGGGAGTTTGCTGTAGATGGATGGAATACAAATACCTTCTTTAAGCCTTCTTCCAACTCAGGATTTTATGATTCTATGTCTCAGAACAGTCATACTATGGCTACAATATTGGAATTGGTGTAAAAGAGAAAGATTTGTCTGAATATAGCTGCTGAGCTTAGTGTTCTGCTTTCAACCTCTTCAGACCTGGCTTATATTCTGCTTTATGTGTCACTAAACGCATTGTTGTTGACCCTAATCTCAAAACTAGAATTTCAACATTTCTATGTTCACCTTATCAGTTGACAATTTTTTTTGGAAAACTTTACTCATAAAAACAGCAAAAATGTTATTTAAAAAAGAGCTACAGCAATTACTTTCCAATAATTAAATCATAATATCTGGTGGCCATTAATAACAATTACAATTGGATTATTGGATTGACTTCATTGAATATGAAAGTCTGCCAACAATATGAATTTGGTCAAACTCTGCTTATTACCGATTCTGATCATTTTTTGCTATGCATAAAATATACGTATATTTCAGAAGAATAAATCTATCATGAATAACAATCACCAAATTTTTGTACAATATTATCCAACCTGTTATGTATATATTTTAAAGTTTCATAACCAAGAGAAGAGACGTATACTTTATTTATTTATTTATTTTCTTTTTATTTTTTGGGAGACAGAGTTTCCCTCTGTCACCCAGGCTGGAGTGCAGTAGTGCAATTTCTGCTCACTGCACCCTTCACCTCCCAGGCTCAAGCTATTCTCCTGCCTCAGCCTCCCAAGTAGCTGGGATTACAGGCATGCACCACCACGCTCAGCTAATTTTTGTGTTTTTAGTAGAGACGGGGTTTCATCATGTTTGCCAGTCTGGACTCGAACTCCCAACCTCAACTGATTTGCACTCTTCGGCATCCCAAAGCGCTGGGATTACAGGCGTGAGCCACCACGCCCAGCCAAGAAATATACTTTAAAACATAGAAACAGGCCAGGCTCCGTGGCTCACGCCTGTAACCCCAGCACTTTGGGAGGCTGAGGTGGGCGAATCACGAGGTCAGGAGATCAAGACCATCCTGGCTAACATGGTGAAACCCCGTCTCTATTAAAAATACAAAAATAAATAAATAAATAAATAAATTAGCCAGGCATGGTAGCGGGCGCCTGTAGTTCCAGCTACTCGGGAGGCTGAGGCAGGAGAATGGCGTGAACCCAGGAGGCAGAGCTTGCAGTGAGCCGAGATCCCGCCACTGCACTCCAGCCTGGGCGACAGAGCAAAACTCTGTCTCAAAAAAAAAAAAAAAAAAAAATAGAAACACATGATTCAGTAAATGTTAAACGTTAAAATAATTAAAATAATTATAAGAAACCAATACCATTACATAAACAGGGAATTTTTTAAATCCTTTTTTTAAGTCAACAATAAAATTATTCTTCAAGACATTATTTTGTCCCAGAGAGTAGGATTGAATGGGTAATTTTTTTTCAGGTAAGTCGAGCCTAATTACTACTTACGTATTCAACATTAAATCGCTCCCTGAAGACATCATTTCTGTGTGCCACTGCAAACTCCAAGGTTTATAGCATCATCAATAAGGAAGGCAATGAGTAACCTTATGGAAGGGATTTGGGGATTTAAAGATGTAAATTTGAAGGATGGTTCTTGACTTACCAGCTGTGTGACTGAATAGGTTTTAATCTCTTTCAGCCTCTGTTTACTTGTGTATAAATTGGAGATAAAAACACCTATTTCACAAGATAGCAAGGAAATGAGATATTATGTATATATAAAGCCCAGTAGGGACTCAATCATTTATAGACAATATTATAATCAAATAACACTAATTGCCTTTCCAGAAACATATTTAAGAGTTATATTAGTTGAATTGTGATAACAATAAAATAGTATTAATAGTCAACACTTATAAAAGTATTTTATATTTTCTAAGGTAATTTATATTTTATATTTTATAATCTTATATTTTATAATTTTATATTTAGTATTTTATATTTTCTAAGGTAATGTAGTTTTATTTGATCAAATTTTTATTTAGCTAGGGAGTATTTTTATTTAGCTAGGGAGTATTGTTATTATTCCTATTTTATAAAAAATTAAGACTAAGACATATATCAAAACATCATGTTATTACTATAATTTTTACTTGTCAATTAAAATAATTCTAAAATATTTTTAAAGAAAGACTCAGAGTAGGTGTAGTATTTGGACGCTAGAGTGAAACTTCAGCTCAAATATCACTTCTACACTTGCTTTAGAGTGAGTTTCTTACTCCTTCTAAGCTTCAGTTTTCTCATTTGAATCGTGGAGATAGTAGTGTCCTCGACTATCTATTTCAAGAGCAGAGACTTAGAGGGTCCTTTACTATTTCCCCAGTGCCCACTGTACAAAGCCCAAAAGATTTAACTTGTTCAAATCTCTCAGTAAAGCAATCCCAATCTACCATTCCAATGTTTTTCTGACTACACTGATCCCAGCCTTTTTTGAATCCTCTCCCCAAACACATTATGCACATTCCCAGTTCTGTTTCTAGTGTTTACTTTGCTTAAATGTTAATTTCAATGAACACAATTCTACTCATTCATTAAAGCGCAGCTCAAAAGACACCTACCCTAAGAATTGTTTCCTTATGCCTGATTCAGAATTACTGATTCCCTCCTTTGTACATCCATAAGCACCTCATTTATGCCTCGGTGATTACTTCTCACTGCTCTACTTGTATTGCAGTGAGCTGTGCATGCTTCTAGCTCCGCCACTGGATGGTCACCTTCTTGAATGAAAGACACATCATTTTAATCTTAGTGTCCCAGCCCCTCCCACTTCCTCTCCTCCCCAGACCTTCAGCTTCCAAGAATGTGAAGGCTTTGAAGTAGAGACATACAGTAGACATATAAATATTTATTAAATTGATTTTAATGACCAAACAAAATAGTACAAATCAAAAAATGCAATGATGCCCAAGAGGAGGGTTTAGTTAAAAAAAATTAAGGTTTGGCTAGTCGCAGTGGTTCATGTCTGTAATCCCAGCACTTTAGGAGGCCGAGGCGGGTGGATCACAAGGTCAGGAGATGGAGAACATGTTGGCCAACATGGGGAAACCCTGTCTCTACTAAAAGTACAAAAATTAGCTGGGCGTGGTGGTGTGCACTTGTACTCCCAGCTACTCTGGAGGCTGCGGCAGGAGAATCACTTGAACCCGGGAGGCAGAGGTTGCAGTGGGCAGAGATTGCCCCACTGCACTCCAGTCTGGGTGACAAGAGCAAAACTCTGTCTAAAAAAAAAAATAATAAGGTTTACAGACTTACCACATTGATAGACACAGCATACACTACATGTTTCATATGCTACATGTTTCTGTTAATAGTTAACTATAATTAGGGACTGAAATTAGAGATAATGGTATCCAAACTTTTGGCATGCATGCTATTCAGAATGCCTCTTTTTCCATCCCAGTAAAGGTCCCTTGGTGTCACCATTGGAGAGAATATTAAATTGAATGAACTACGGGTCTTAGTGTGTGCAACACTTCTTACATTCTTATATTAAGTTTCTGAGGTGATGTGAAGGTAAGACAGTGTTTGCATTAATTCAGATGTCTGCAATGGCCCCAGCTGGAGAATGGCCAGGCTGAGAGGTGAGCAGCCAGGCTAGAAGAGAGAAGAAGGGTAGATGTGGTTGGCAGGAGCAGAGAAACTGGCAAAGAGCAGAGCAGCCTTTGGCCGCAGGGTCTAAACCCACATCCTTGCTTCCAGCCATTTTGGTAACACAGCTATGAAGTCAGAGACTGATAAAGAGTGAAAAAACACTTTCCTTCCAAGAACCAAGAGCATTTCAAGAAAACTTCTGACCACCTCCTTTTGAGGCGCAAGGAAGTTGAACAGGATTTTGATCTGTTCACATTTAGAAATTTTGTTTTGCTTCCTGCCATGTGCTCATATCACTAGACTGCAGTTTCTCCATCAATTCTTCTTATTGTTCACTGCATCCCTATTCCTTCACTCACTCAGTTTGCATTCAGCTTCTAATTTCTGCTTATTACTATACTTAACCACAGTGCGGATGCAAATGCCCTTGAGGAGCAAAAATGCAAGCAACACATCTCAAAGACTGGAAAACTCCAAAGCACACCTGAGCAGCCTCCCAGTCATTCCTGAAAGTCTTTCTTCTGAGCTCTCCAGAGACTGTAGAGCTTCTTGTTATTAATGCTCTTCACCCACACCTCAGTTTTGTTAATGGGCTGCTGCAAAAGGAGAGCCTACCGTGGTTAGACATTTTAACCTAACTGTACAAAATGTAAACTTCCGCCCAAGACCAGTTCACTTTTCAATACTTGGTGAATTTCTCAGAAAATTAGTATAGCATGATTCCTCTAGCTTTTGGGGTGTCATAAGCTCTATTGCAGAGACATATTCACCCCTGTCCCACGTATACACATGCACTTTGCAAAGCAAACCAAAGACCCAGGAGTCTTGCACTGTCTCTCTAGAAGTTTTCCTTTTAAGAAGGACACCATCTGTGATACATTCCGCTTTCTTAGTGGGGGATATGTAACAAATATAGGACAGTAATACTGAAAAACAAACGGTTTAAAGATGAATGTGTTCCACTAGGCAGAACAAGAGAAGTGAGGTTCATAAGAGAATTTCTGGAGGTAGGAAGAAAGTTAAGTATATCCAGATCTATATCTCGATATACTTGTTAGAAGAGGGGGGAATTTAACATTGAGGGACCTCATATCTAATTTTATTGAAGAAGGAAAACAAGGTTAATTGAATCTATTTCCAAGTATCTAATGAAATTAATCTCAAAAAGTTCTACCTAGAGCAATGTTGTTGTTATACATGTTTTGGGTCTTAGTTATACTGTTGCCATAGTATTCAAATTAGCATGGATGGTCATTCATCAAACACTTCGAAAATGGTAGTCACTATGCTAAGTGCTTAGAAACTGCATTTCTCATCTCTGCTTCTCAGAGGGAAATGTATAGTGTAGGGTGAGGCTTTCATTAGTATCTTTTATTTGGTTGAGCCCTGAAGGAAATCAAGTGAAATGATGAAATCGATGTCCTTGGTTGCTCAAGTGTTGCCTCTTTTCTGTCTCTAACACTAGGCTGTTTCCACCTGAGTGCATGATAGAGAGGGGAGCATATTTTGAGACATGAAGCTGCTAGGTGTTTCTACACAATCGGTTACACAGGGTCCTGTAGCTGAAAGAAGCAGTAGAGATCACTGAGTCAGAAGGAGTTCAACTGGTTCAACAGAGCGCTATCTTTAGTAAGGGGTGAAGGGTTCAATTTTTGAACAATATGTGGGCAGCTCTAACAGCAGCCTAGGCTCAATATCTCTCTTTTATCTGTTGTGTATATCAGGCTTTTAATTAGGATTTCATTGAAAGAAATCGTTCTGCTTCCAAAAAAACAAGGCTATCAACCAGAAATTCAGTTCACCTGAGAGAGTTTAAGTGGCTTGCTCAAAGTTGCATAGCTCCTTAGAGGCAGAGCCAGGTCTAGAACTCAAGCCTTCTGACTCCCAGACTAACTTCAGCCTTGACGCTGTTTTTCACAGGTATCTGGCTAAATAAAGAGCAGGGATTCTGGAGCCAGACTACTTGGGTTCAAACCCCAGTTCATTTACTTACTAGCTGTATGACTGAGGGTAAATTACTCACCCTCCTCGGGGCTCAGTATTTTCATTTGTAAAGGTATTAGTACTTTCCTCTGGGATTACTATGAACATCAAATGAGCTAAAATGTGTAAAACTTTTAGAAAAGTGCTTGATATTTAGTATAACCAATTCAATGTAGACTATTATTATTATTATTTAAACGGTTTCCAAAAGCTTTCCTAACCCTATAGGATCTACCATAAGACCTATAATCTAAGAATTTTCATTTCTTTGTGCAAGGACACAAAAAGCCCATCTTAGAAAGTAAATGTATTATCTGGGTAATAACACAGTAAATCACTGTCACTCTCATATGTCATAAATAACTATTTCCATTACCTCTAGCCACTTAGTAAGGCCATAGAGGAATGGGACATAGAAGAGTTAAGCCTTAATGATGAGTTAGAGTTAGGATTTCTTTGGAAAAACCTGGGAAAGACATGAAGGGCTGGAAGGGAGCAAATCTCAAGAGAAGACAGACACCTGAAACTATTGTAGACCTTTTCAAAATTCTCTTCTGGGTCCACCTCAGAGACTGTGGCACGGAATGCATCTCCCTGCAGTTCCCAGAAAGGACTGGTGTCAGGGTCTCCATGTGCTCACTCCCTAGCAACCTTTCCTCCCTGTCTCATTCCACATATATTCTCTATAACCTAGCCTTCTGGCTCGGATAGTGTAATGAAAGTAGCAGTGGAAAATTAAAGAAAGTAGGCTTTTAAGGGAAGACTGAGGGTTTGGAGAGGAGAGGATAAGAGAGGAAATATCTCACCAGTCAGCCTCAGGGATAGTGGGCAGAGAGTGAGTAGGGTTTCCAAGAAAGGAGCAGTAAAACCAAAGTGTAATGTCCACAGGCCAGTTCCTCTTTCGCCATGTTTCCTTGGACTGTCAGAAGTGTGAGGGTAGGGCCAAGTCCTGAGTATATGCCCTTGTAGAGTGCCTCGTTTTTCTAGATTGTATTGGAGAGTGGGAGTTCTAAAGGTATGTGTGTGAGTGTCTGAGAGAGAGAAGAATTGAGTGGAATTTAAGGTTAGGTGACTTTTATTATTAATCAAATGGAAGCCCAAGGTCAATGAGATGCACATGGGAAGGAAGCCTATGAAATGAATGACATTCAGAAGGCAGTTCTCGACAGTAAATTCAAATAACCTGCTTTCTTGTGAGCAAGAAATTAAATCTTCCCTTCACTATTTGTGAAATGGAATTGTAGCATTTTTCATTCTGCTCCAGGTAAACACAGATAATCTAGCATTTTTATTGCTATTAATATTAATCTCCATGTTATATGATTGTGGAGTGATACACATCAGTTAGTTAAATATTTTAGTTTCAGCCAGGTGCAGTTGCTCATACCTGTAATCTCAGCACTTAAGGAAGCCGAGGTGGGAGAACTGCTTGAGCCCAGAAATTCAAGAACAGCCTGAGCAACACAGTGAAACCCGGTCTCTACAAACATAAAAATTAGCCAGGTGTGGTAGTGTGCACTTGTAGTACCAGGTAATTGGGAGGCTGTGATTATGCCACTGCACTCCAGCCTAGGCAACAGAGCAAGACCCTGTCGCAAATATATATATATGTACATATATGTATTTATATGTGTATATACATGTATATAAAATGCATGTGTGTATATATATTTTTCACATATGTGAAAAATACATACATATACATACATGTATATCATGCCCAGAAGCTTGATGTGTATATACACGCATACATATATGTATGTATATATTTTCACATATGTATTTTTACAAATACCTGTATATATGTGAAAATATATATGCGTGTGTGTGTGTGTGTGTGTGTGTGTGTGTGTGTGTGTAGGTTCCAAGGATTGGTAATATGTTTTTGTTAATTCAGAAGGCACTTCAATATTTTGTAAGTCCAGGTGCATTTTTACACCATTGATGCCTGGTCAATGCTATCAAAGTAAATGCTGCCATGTGAAATGTCTGGATGCTTGATCCTGGGTTGAAGAAATTTTGTTACACATAGTACTTAGATTTCAATCAGTAAGCGACATATTATAACTGCTCAGCCTTCTATAATTAGTTAAGAAATTTATTTTTATTTTCAGTGTCAGTCCAAGTGCTTCTCAGCTAGTTTCAAAAGAAGCAGTTATGAGTTAGCCAAATACACATTCTCAATAATATTCTTTTAGCTAAAAATATTTGCATATGTGTAGCTCACGAAAACTCAGATATCATAAAAACAAAATTATTCTGCAGAACCATGAAAGTGAGAAAGTAGAGAAAATAAGTTAATGCAGGCAAAAAAAGAGTCCCTTTTAAAAGGTAATTATTCCAGAAAACTGAAAACGGAGTGCCTCTCCCAGTGAAACATAAGTGAGCACCAAAATGATTTTAGTAACAACAATAACACTTAGACGTACATTTATTTTATTTGATTATCCCAACTTCCTTGTGTAGAAAATGGAGCTGCTGTTATCATTATCCTTATATTATAGATAAGAAACCAAGCTTTATAAAATTTAAACAACTTTCCAGGTCTATAGTGAGTTAAGCTTCAAGCATTCTGATTTCAGTTCTCAGATCTTTCCAGTGCCATTATCTGTATTGTAAACCCAGTATGAGGGCAGAGCAGAATTTTATTACACAGTAGTATGATACTATGTCACCTCTCCGCTTTAAGAATGTCAAAATATTGTACAAGTTTTGGGGAAATTACATGCAAACAATTTGCAATTATCATTGAACTTCTGGGCATGATACACAATAAAACCAGCCTCCTCATGTTAACTCCCAAAGCCTTGGTGACAGAACATTTTAGGTAATTAACTTCATTTTAGGCTAGCTATAATGAAAGCTCTTGGTTTCCTTTTACAAGTGTGGCTTCTCTTCACATTACTTTAAGTTTTCTCTTGATAACTGCTCAGAATTTATTCTGGCTGATGGGATGACTTTATCAGTATGTTAGGTTTTGGTGAGCTTCAGAAAAAAACAAAAAATAAATAAAACAATGGTTAAAAGAACACAGAGGGGTATCTCTTTCCTATTTATATAAATTCTGGATATAGACAGTCCAGGGCTGATCCGGCTACTCCTGGTTATCAGAGATTGGAGCTATTTCTAGCTGTCATTCTTAGTGCACAGCCTCATAATCCAATATAGCTGCTTGAGCTCCAGCCATTATTCTGCCTTCTGGTCAGCAGGAAGGAGGAAAAGTAAATAAAGAAGGGTGTGCCTCTTTCCTTTAAGGAGAATTTTTAGAAGTCTCATCACTTCTGCTCACAAATAATGGGCTGGAATTTAGTCACGTTGCCACAGCTAACTGGGAAACAGTCTGGAAATGCAGTGTTTTAGTTGGCACCCAGCTCACAATCAGAGCTCTGGCAGAAAGAGAGGAGAGTGGATGCTAGGAAGCAATTGGAAGCCTCTGCCACAGTCCAAGAATGGTTCTTTGTTTTATGTACCCATATTGCATGACTTTTAAAACTTCCTATGGGTTATTTTATGTCAAAGAATTTATCAAGGTTTTGCTTGAAGATCACAGTTACTATATTACTAAGAATAAGAGAAGCTGAATGATAAGTAATTTGCTATATTACTTCATATTTAAAATTAAACAACTGGGTTTTTAACCACTTTTATGTAAGATCCAGATTCCAAATGGTCATATTGTGACTAATGGGGCTTTAGACACTTGTATTTTGATACTCCTATCACTTAGAGAAATGAGAATGCATTGTGAATTTAGGCGCTTCATAACCACTAACTACATACAATTTACACTACATAATGCGAGCTGTTTAACAACAAAACATTTTTATTGGTGACGAGTCAAAGTTTTCTTTTAATGCCTAGCATAGTGTCTTACACATGAAAGATATGTAATCAATGAGGGCTAAATTGAATTGACCTTCACTACTCAGTTGAATTTATTTATTGGATGTATAAAAGACCCTTGACAGCTTCTGCTAGTATCCAATAATTATTCTATGGCAGTGTCACACTGGCTGTGATCTAATTTGATTGTATTGTGGTTATGCCTATGCACAGCTGGGAACACAGGGGACAAATCTCTTCTCAGCTGTGTTAAGTGTTTTGCCCCCAGACAGTGACCACACCTGCAGCCTCAGGGACTAGGAAATCCTCCAGAATACTGAAGTGCATAGAGATCAATCAAATCAGCTCTTACTTGGAAAATAAAGATCGATTTATCGTGGAACTACTTAGTGCAATTACCGTATTTATGATAGACTTTAATCTTATTTAATCCTTCTCAACTATTGATGTGGTAATATACTAGAAGAGTACATTTAATCTTTTCTTTTTATCTGAGCTGTATTTCTTATAATTTACCTTGTAAAACTGTAGATAAAATTGCAATAAGACCCTTGATTGACTCCTGTTACTGATGATACAACAAAACATAACTTACATGTTTTGTCAGACTTAATTTGTCTTTAGACATATATTCTTAACTTGTTTGGAATTAGAATGGCCTGGTTTTATTAGTTATCTTTGACACCATTTCCGTTTCCTTCCTGGTCACCGTTATAATACCTCAAACTGGAAAAGAAAAGGCTCATATTCACAGATTTATAAAGGGGAAAACCATAACCATATTTTTTTAGTGCCATTGATAGCTCTTTGGCTCTTAGAGTCTCTGTTTTGCTAATGGCCAGGGTGAAAATTATACAGTGTACAACGAGGCTGTAATACAATTACAGTAAATACTAATTGTAAAATTAATACAATTTTAGGTGCTTAAAGATATCTGTTTAAAATTTTTCTCGATAGAACAAAACTCTCACAAATGTTTGGTCTCTGCTGGCTGAAGCAGGAGCTAGGAGGTAGAAGAGTAGGAGATAGGTTCTTGATCTTGCAGTGGAAGATATTTTGTCAATCCATTATTTTCTTATTTTGGATTAATTCAGTCTCTTTGAGGCAAATGTTATCTTTCATGGTTTCTCCCAGCACGCCCTTCCCTTAGCCAAGATGGCATCTGTGTGAAGGAGAAAGCTCACATGCCGTTGTGATAATGCAGGTAAGTGAAGGGAGGCAGTTTATCAAAAGCAGGTCCTGATCCTGCCCTTTGGGTCCTCCCTGAAATCCCCAGAATCAATTGTTGTCTTGCCTGGTTGCTAGACAGCCACTGGCATCCACCATTGATTTCAATGCCGGTGAAACCTGGGAACAGTTTCCTCAGCATGTTCTTGCCTTGTGGTCCTGCTTCCTTGACTTGGCCCCACTGTCATCTCAGTGGCACAGAAGACTCTTGAGGCACAGCCACTTCCTTCCTCTAGTCCATTGCCTTAGGCTCGTTCCCTCATAGGAACTGCTGTCTCTGCCATGGTGTTACGTGAAAGGGGTCCTGATTCAGATCCCAAAAGACAGTTCTTGGATCTCAGGCAAGAAAGACTTCAGGGTGAGTTTACAGAGTAAAGTGAAAGCAAGTTTATTAAGGAAGTAAAGGAATAAAAAATGGCTACTCCATAGACAGAGCAGCCCCGAGAGTTGCTTGTGGCCCATTTTTATGGTTATTTCTTGATGATATGCTAAACAAGGGGCTGAGTATTCATGCCTCCCCTTTTAGACCATATAGGGTAACTTCCTGTTGTTACCGTGGCATTTGTAAACTGTCACGGTGCTGCTGGGAGTGTAGCAGTGAGGATGACCAGAGATCACTCTTGTCGCCATCTTGGTTTTGGTGGGTTTTGGCCAACTTCTTTACCAAAAGTGTTTAGTCAGCAAGATCTTTATGACCTGTATCTTGCGCTGACCTCCCATCTCATCCTGTGACTTAGAATGCCTAACCGTCTGGGAATGCAGTCCAGTAGATTTCAGAGTTGCTCTGGTTCAAATGCCTCTAACAATGTCATCTTGGCCCTAATCATAGCTGTGACAGACTGCCACTGCTACTACTTGAGACCGTCACTATGACAGTTACTACTGTTACTGCCTGAGAAGGTCATTACAAGACTGAATAAAGTGACGAACACGGAAATGAAAACTTAAGACAAAAGTAACTATTTTAAGGAAGGGTCCAGGGGTAGAAGAGAACTCCCTGCTTTTAGGGAGCAAAGGCAGCCCTTTGTATTTATTGGGTAGAAAGAACACGGAGGAGGAGGTAATGACGGGTCAGCTGCTTAATTGATCACAGGTTCACATTATTACTAACAGGCTTCACATTTGCCTAATCACAAGAAACACTTGTGCCTGGATTGTGACTTCCCTCCCGCAGTTCTTCTGGGTGGCATACAGTTTGTCAGTTTGCCAACATTCTGCATTTATGAGAAACAGTTTACTGTTTACTCACATAGCCTCCAGTAGTACACTGAGTTGATCACGACCCTCACTCTTTCGGCCTCCAACAATAGCAACTCCATGGCAGTCTCTATGGTGTACAGCTTTCCACTGCCTTCCATAAACCCCAGGGAGAGTTCAGGGAGGCTGGAGGAGAGTCAGGGAATGGTAACTGGCTTTCTCCTTCATGTCCACACATACATGCGGTGACACCTCATCAGCCTGTATACTAAACAGCTTGTGACCATTTCTTCTTTCTCTGTGATGTTTCTGTTCTTTCTCCTGCTTCTGGATTTTGACTCTGAGGCCATTGTAATGGAGAAGTAAGGATGTTATCTCCTACTCCTCTTTCTATGCTCTCCCCTCTTCTAGCACTAGAAGGATTTTGTCTGCAAAGGACCTTCCTTGCAAAGGTTTTCTCCTGCTGCTCAAGTTGGCATTGGCTCTCCCTTTTCCCTCGGGCTATCATGATGGAAGGGTTTCCATGAGAGTGGGAAGGGGACAGAAGACAATATTATCACCAATTCAGGAAAATGTATTGGGAAGTTTTTGAAGATTTAGAGAACATTTTTATTGTTTCACCAAAATATCTCTTTAATTTTTCTGAATTGTGTAACTTTATCCTTGTCTTTGAAAAATATGTATTTTTCTTGTTTTTTTTTTTCTTTAAATTATTAACTAAGTTAAAGGGCTTTCCTTATTGACTTAAATTTTTTTAAATTTTATTTCTAGAGACAGGGTCTCACTGTGTTGCCCAGGCTGGAGTGCAGTGGTACAATCATAGTTCACTGCATCTTCTAACTCCTGGGCACAAGGGATTCTCTCATCCTCCCACCTCAGCCTCCTGAGTAGCTGGGACTATAGGCTCACACAGCACACCTGACTAATTTAAAACTTTTTTTTGGTAGAGACAGATCTTGCTGTGTTGCCCGGGCTGGTCTCAAATTCCTGGCCTCAAGTGATCCTCCCACCTCGGTCTTGCAGAGTTACCCTTACTGTTTTATTAGTAGAGCAACTTTGAATAGTTAGAATAATTTTGTTAATTTAATGAATTTTTTTTTTTTTTTTTTTTTTTTTTTTTTTTTTTTTTTTGGAGACAGAGTCTCACTCTATTGCCCAGGCTGGAGTGCAGAGGTGTGATCTTGGCTCACTGCAACCTCCATCTCCCTGGTTCAAGTGATTCTTGTGCTTCAGCCTCCCAAGTAGCTGGGATTACAGGTGTGTGCCACCACACTTGGGTAATTTTTGTATTTTTAATAGAGACTGGGTTTCACCACATTGGTCAGGCTGGTCTCAAACCCCTGACCTCAGGTAATCCACACCCATTGGCCTCCCAAAGTGCCAGGATTACAGGCATGAGCCACCGCACCCAGCCTTGATGAACTTTAATAATGTTACTATTTATATCAATTAGCAACATAGCAGATACTCACAACAGCTAAACCATACAGAACTGTTTATCTAGTAACAACAATTTCTGTACTCAACCCAATGGTTATGTGTACAATTCGTCCTCCGGGCAGTTCAGGCTTTCCATGGCAATAAATCCCTGGGGACTAGGACCTTTTAGGAGGCAGCCTCTTGTTAAAGTCTGCTTCCAGGGATATGGCTGTTTCCTCATGGTTCTGAGAACCAAGAGGTTCTATTTGTGGAACAAACCAACCAAATTCAGTGAATCAGAAAGTGACAAAGATAGTTCAGGGAAGGATTAGTCTCTAGACTACTGTATTTTTGATACCAATAATTGTTCTTCCTTTTGCTTGTTTTACCTTTACAGAGCTGGGAGCACATAAAAGATAAGGCAGGATGTGAATTTGACCAGGTGTTCATGTTTATCACCAGGCTGAAAGAAAAAAATTCTCCCTTTGGCACATAAAGAGCCTTCTAAATCAGACAGCAAATCATAACTAGTGTCACTCTGTGTCAGGCATTGTGCTGCGTTCTTTAGAGGTACAGAATACTTACGACACAGTCTCTGGTTTCAAAAAGCTTGAGTCTTGTTGAAAAGATTATCCATTCATTCACTAAATATTTAACGAGTTCATACTATGGGATAGGCACTGTGATATGTGAGCATAGAGCAGAAACGAGGTAGATTTGAACCCCGCCTCAATGGAACTGATAATCAAGTGGTACTGATAGTCAATGACTGACTCTGGATGTTTCCAAATATCCCCAGTTCTAGCCATAGAAAGTTCCTTTTTTTTTTTTTTTTTTTAAATTAATTAAAAGAACGCAAGCACATCCTGGGTGACTTCATGAAATGCAGTCCCTCTCAAGCACTCTGATGGTTCCGGGGAGTGATTAGGCTCTGGCCGTCACTGACAGGCCTCCCTCTGGGCTGTGCTCTTGCATTTCCACAGGTCCCTTCAGGCTCTCTCTGATCTGTTTCTCTAGGTGGCTCTCCTCTCTCTACTGTGCTTCTAGTCAGTCTGGGAAGCCTCCTTTTTTCATTCTTCAAAGCTTCACCCTCATACAGCTCCTTATTCACTTACTTGTGTAGCTTCTTTTTAGAAATTTGTGATTTATTTTATTTTTAATTGACAAATAGTCACTGTATATGTTCTGTATTTATAGGGTATGATGTGATGTGTTGATATATGTTTATACTGTTCAGTGATTAAGCCAATTAACAAATCTATCATCTCTTTATTAGTCTTTACTGAGACCTTCAACCGAGCCAAGGGTGAAGGGGGTAGGAGGAAGTGAAAAAACAGTGGAATTTAAAAGCAGAGATAACTATTCCTAATGGTTATTGACTGCTCCCTTTCATAGATGTCCACAAATGGACAGTACATTTTTTAGCTCTGCTAATATGGAGTGGGAGAGAGAGAGGAATGATGGTGGAGAGGTGGACAGGACACTTGTGGCCCGTGAAGTAGATGTTCATCTTTATTTCAAGGACAATAGAAAAAAAAGCAGCAATTTTACAAAGCATATATGTTGGGATGTCTGTGTATGTCTGTGTGTAATGAGCAGATTCTCTTTAGAAACAGTTGTGTGGAGAATGGCTTAGCTACCAATATTAGGTGGCATATGCTAGATGCTGGATGAGCAGGAGTAGTGTCATATACTGATCAATGTTTTCCCTCCCAAATCTGACAGTAGGTCTGTCAGACATCAGGAATTTCTTCCCAACAGCCCGGGGGGGTGGTGGAATACTGCAGTCCAATCACAAATGATATTCCCAAAGTGGGAGGCAGCAAGTGTAAGACTGAGCTTATTTATGTAGCAGGTCTGTGTGATTACACACACTATTGTAAAATATACCTGGTAGAATAATTTCATGGAGAAAACATCCCTCTTGACCTGGTATCAGAAGTAGATGTACAGGGAAGTGAATGAAGCTGAAGTTTCAAAATCTCTCACTTGCACAGGCCTTTTCCTAGGGACCTAGTTTTATATTCATTTTATTAAAGAAAGTTTTATACTCTTCAGATGCCACAAAACCTGGATCCACCTCTGTCCAGTATAGTCTCCATGTATTCATGGAGAAAGTGGAATTTGAACTTGCCCTTCAAAGAAAATTAGCCTGTGCATGTCAAAAGGAATGGGAGCCCATTCTGAATGAGAATAACTGTGGGGGCAGTGTGGAGGGTGCACTGCAGGGCCATGAGTCAATTAATTGATGGGTACCAGGGATCACTAAAGCAAGTGTCGGATACCCAAACCCATCACCTAAGGTGTTTGTGTTCGTTGGTTATTTATGTTCTTTGGGCCATAGGAAATAGATCACCACTTACATTAACTTAGGCAAGAGGAGGTTTATTGTAATAGAAACAGCATTATGAGCCATGCACAGTGGCTCATGCCTATAATCCCAACACTTTGGGAGGTTGAGGCAGGAGGATCACTTGAGCTCAGGAGTTAGAGATCAGCCTAAGCAACATAGTGAGACCCTATCTCTACAAAAAATAAAAACATTAGCAGGGTGTGGTGATGCATGCCTATAGTCCCAGCGACTTGGAAGCCTGAGATGGGAGGCTTGAGCCCAGGATGTCAGGTTATAATGAGCTGTGATTGTGCCACTGCACTCCAGCCTAGGTGACCAAGACAGAGTCTGTCTTGAAAGAAAGAAAGAGAGAGAGAAAGAGAGAGAGGGAGAGAGAGAGAGAAAGAAAGAAAGAAAGAAAGAAAGAAAGAAAGAAAGAAAGAAAGAGAAAGAAAGAAAGAAAAGAAAGAGAAAGAAAGGAAGGAAGGAAGGAAGGAAAGAAAAGAAAGGAAAGGAAGGAAAGGAAGAAAAGAAAGAAAAGAAAGAGGAGGGGAGGGGAGAGGAGGAGAGGAAAAGAAAAGAAAAGAAAAGAAAAATGAAACAACATTATGGCTTGGAGTGTGTAGGCTGGAGTTGGAGAGTAGATTAAGATCCCAAAAATCAACAACTGGAGGAAATGGAATCCCTTGCCTATTGTCCACCATTATTGGACCCAGCTATTTTCTGCTTGTCATAATTGTGTTTCTATTAACAGTTGTCTATTTTTTTCTCTGTATTGTCAATATAATTTCTTAGCTTAATCATCTTCTTCCTCATGGCTCTGTTCCTGATACTAATCTTCCTTATTTTCTTAAGATTCTCAAGAAAGGAAGTCTCTTCCTTATAAGGTCACTTTTCCTTGACTGGCAAAGTCATAGATCAGTGGCTAACCTGTGGCTTGAGCTTGCACATCTTGTCCAATCAAGTATGCCTAAAATGTACAGAATCTTTGCACAAAATAGGTGACCTGTAGTTGCCCCTTCAGCAGAAGTTGTGGGACAGGGAATTTTCCTTACAAGAACCTGTAGGTGAGGCTAGCATAATAAATGGCCTGTCCGTTATGGCCGAAATAGGAATAGCTAATATTTTCTGAGTGCTTACTTTGTGTCATTGTGTCAGATTCTGTTCTAAGTGCTTAATATACATTAACCCCTTTTTTAAAAATTTAAGAGTCAGGGTCTTGATCTGTCACCCAGGCTGGAGTGCATTGGTGCAATCATGGCTCAAATTCCTGGGCTCCAGGAATCCTCCTGCCTAGGTCTCCCAAAGCACTGGGATTACAGACATAATGGGTGGTCTGCATTAACCCTTTAATCCCACCAACAATCTTATAGGGGTAGGTACAACCTTTATTCCCATTCCACCAAGAAGGAAACTGAGGCCCAGCAAGTTGCAGTAACTTACCCAAGGTCACGCAGCTAATAAGTGGTGGAACCAGGATTCCAGCTGGGCAGTATGTTCTAGAGTTTACCCTTCTTCCTGCCTAGGGTTTTTGGCTATCAATCTCCCCAAACTATGTCAAAGTTCCCACTTATTTGAAAGTGGTAACAGTTCTATTTCTCCAATTGCAATCCAGCTCTATCCAATCTTAGTCCAAAAGTGAAACATCCACAATAACCAGCTGTATTTGCTCGCTGCCTTCCACTCTTGCTCATTCAGTCCTGTCTTTGTTCAAGCCGTTCCCCACCCCCTTCCAGTTCTTTTCATGCTCTGCACCTCCTTATGAAACCTTAACTCCCCTCAGTTACTTTTATATTTCCCCTTTCTCTGAATCCTTAAGGCTTCTACAGTCTGTACTATTGTGAGGAGACCAGTATAACTGCATTTAAGGTCTATTATCTTTAGAATATATTTTGATGTTTTAGAAAGAGAAAAACACAGAACCCCCTTAAAAGATGAAGATTCAGAAAGCAGTGCTAGAAGTTACAAAGCCTAGTAACTGTACAATCTCTTTGGATAGTGAGGCTGTAAAAACTCCAAAAGATGAAGTTAAATTGAGGAGACGGTTGTAAGGCATTAGAGGCTTTAATACAGTTTGAGTTGCTCAGAGTCTCATGAAGGGGTGTGAGAATGTTCATTGGAAGGAGAGTCCCTGGCCTACCCACTTTGTTTCCCCAGGCAGTTTGAATCCTGAGAGGAAAGATAAGAAAGGAAGGAAACTTTGGAAAGTAAGAAGGGGAAACAGTTTATTTTTGTTGTTAGTGTGATAGAGCAGGCCCCGGACTAGAAATGATGGCTCACACCCAAAAGACCAGCAAGTAAATAAGGACAGTAGATAACGTGCCAGCTATACCCATTTCCTCAGAATTCTGCTGAAGTGACAAGTCTATCTGTATTCCCTGTACAGAATAACTAATAAATTTTTTATGAAAGCTATCTTTTTACAACTAAATCATGTATTAGGCACCAAAAGCCTGGTTTCTAGTTCTGGTTCTAGGTCTAGATTTGAGCAAGTCAACTTCACTCAGCTTAAATTTTTTTTTTCACCTATAAAATAGAAATAATATCTACTCACTTATAGACATTGTATGTAAAAACATGTAGAAGAAATCGTTCATTCAAACATCACATAGGAATTAAACCACGTTGTGGCTGACTCTGGTTTAGTCACAGGTTCCATCAACAAACAGAAACACGAAAATCTCTGCTCTTGTGGGGCTCACTGAGTGGTATAATTGGCCCAGCTCACATGTTTTAGTTTCTTAACCCTGCTCAGTTATCCACACTTTTATTTTTTTAAAGAAACAAGCATTTGCTCAATAAGGTATGTCCTAGGGTATTTATGCGGGGATTAAATCTACAAATCTATTACTGGGCCTAGTGATAGAGCAGAAAGAGGAAGCTAGATTCCAGATAGGACTTTGCTGCAAGCTCACTTTTTGACTGTAAAAAAAGTGGCTTCGTATCCTCATCTGTAAATAAGAGAGTTGGATTACATCATCTCCAAGGCTCCTCTTAGCTTTAAAAAGTGCAGTTTCGTTTACGCCCACAGGGATCACTACTCTCTTGGTGGCTTGGTGCCTAAGAAGAACTTGCCAATGCTCAGAATATAGGCTGCAAATTCTAACAAAGTAGATGATGGTGAACATCACCATCTTATGCTCTGGACTGTGACTATGTGCCATTTTCTATTATTTCTTGTTATTTCAATTGCTTCCCAACTAGGGTACACACTCCTGCAAGGCAGGAATCAAGAAGTGCATTATACATATTATTATCTGGATCAGGAAAGACTCCCTTGATATCAGAAGCCTGGATTTGTATTTCTAAAATTATCTGTATTTTCCCCCTTGAGTAGGTCAAATGCTGCTCCTACTACCTTATATGTTTTGCTTATTAATTTGACCGATTAACTCTATTTTATGTCATGAACAATATAAAATTTAGTTCTACTCTTATCAGAATAATGTGTTCATTCCAGCTTAATGAAGTTTCACTATACTTGCATAAAAAGCAGGGGGAGGTTTGTCAATTCTAGAACTTAATATGCAGTACAGGTATGTCTAGCCTGAGTACTACAATACCAGATGAGAGCATATACCAAAAGTTTCTAAGAGACTAGTTTTATTAGCACAGGAATGAAAAACAATTACAGAATTTGGAGGGAGTGAGGCAGTAGAGTGTGGTTAGGACCCGTGTTCTGGAACTAGACTCCTGGCATTTGAATTCAAACTCTACCACTCACCTGGAGGTGACCCTAGGCGAGTTACTTTACCTATCTATGCCTCCGTTTCTGCATATCTCAAGTGAAGATGATAAGAGTACCAATTACAAATAATTAAATGAATTATTATTTGTAAAGTGTTTGAACAGTGTCTGACAAAGGGAGAGGACCTTCTAATTCTGGTCAGTTGTTTAGGAGGGAGTTAAAAGGAGAGGAATTAGGAGCATCTGACACTGTATGTCACTTTAAAAAGCTGGTGGTAAAGGAAGGCAAAACATTGGACTGCGCTTGTAGGAAGGAGTAGAGACAAACAGTCAAGCACAGGTGTTTGTGTGTATTGGTTTCCCAAGACAAGGGAAGCCTCCACATATCTGAAAGTGGATGGAAAGGAGCCAGTGGTCAGGAAGTTGGAAGAGGGAGGGGATAGCTATGGGAGCGGGATGACCTGTAACAAGGACTCAGTTAATCAGAGGTGAAGAGAGGGAATTCTAGGATAGTTTTCTCTTTGTTCCTTCAAAATCTAGCTAGCTTTATGCCATGTTACAAATCTGGCCTTGAAATTCTGAAGGTGACAGCATAGACCATCATAGTCCTCAGTTATTCAGGATCAAGCAGTGTGGATGGGGATAAATTAGTGAGCTGGTGTGGGTGAGCAGAGATAACTATTAACGACATGATGGAAAGTAGCTATAACCCTGTGGTACAGCTGGGTCATTCTGGAAGGAATGATGCAGACAAACTGGCATAGTGTTCAGCCCACAGAGGCAACATGGCTCTGTGAATACAGGCATCAGGCATCCTCAGCTAAACCATAAACAGCCACAGGGTCTACAAATGAGCCATAGCAGAAGGCCAAACAAATGAGCTATGCTTGTGTAGTCTCCATTTGGTGTCTGTGGCATCTGCATTCACACATCAATCATCTTTCAGAATTGCCATAGGAAAACAATTTAGCCCAAGAGTTAAATTCAAATTGGAAGATCAACACCGACCCTTCCCCCAAGTACACTGATAAATAGTCTGCACCGCCTTAACTGAATTATTTAAAAATATCCTGTAACACAGTTTAGTAAGTAAAGCTGTCTAAATTGAAATCTTTGGGCTCTCACATCCAGAGGGAGGATAAACTTTGCTGGCAGACTGGATATCTTATATACTGGGAAATTTGGGAAGAACGCAACAGAGCTGTAAGTTTAGTTGGAACAAGAACAAGATTTATTTCAGGCAGGAAGATCCTAGGCAGCATGAAGGAAAATCTTTATGGCTGCAAGAGCTGATATGTCTAAGAGAGGCTCATTAGTACCTGTTCATTCTTATACTTTCAGGACAGGCCATATTTGGTGTGAACGAAGATCAGGGTACTAAAGGGTTTAAGCATGAAACGAAATTAAAGGCAAAGGGGTTTGGCATCACCTGACATATGGTAGTCTTTATCTTTTAGAAATGGGAAACTTTCAAAGATATTTATGATTTGCCAAGATTTGCCTTGGAAACAATATGAAGGACATGTTAAGGAGAAGGAAAACTTGGGTCAGAAACAGTAGTAACAAGGCTATTAGTAGATCAAATCATATATAATCTCCAATACACAACAATTTTTAAAAATGGAATTGATTTTTTGGAGCAGTCCATCGCAGAATTGAGAATTACAGAGATTTTTCACAGACCCCCTGTCCCCACATATGCATAGCTTCCTCCATTATCAATGTCCCCTACCAGAGTGGTATATTTATTGCAGTTGATGAATCTACAGTGACAGCATTATTACCCAAAGTCCATAGTTTCCGTTAGGGTTCACTGGGTTTGGAAAAATGTATAATGACATGTCCACTATTATGGAATTGTAGATTAGTTTCAGAGCCCTAAAAATCCTCTGTGCTCCACAGACAATGCCTCTAGGGAAACATATGCTTCAGAACTCTTGGCTCTTGACAAATTACCTTGCAGTGCTTCTTCTTTTAGGTTTTTTTTTTTTTTTTTTTTTAATGTAATCTCCTGCTATTTGCATTGTACAGGTATGTGATATCGAAATTCCTACAGCTGTAGTCTGCTTCTAAAATTTAGCCAACAAATAATGCAAGCCCAAGGGCATTTCCTTAGTTAAAGCAGGGCTCTAAATAAGAACCAAGCAGCATAAAAGCAGGAAGAGGAACCTAGTGGTCAGCTAAGGTGAGAACTTATCCTAACCAGATCATTCCTTAGCAGATGGAGAATCTTCTCACATAGGAGTACAACGGGGGCTTTGAAAGTCTTGCAGAAAAAAAAATGTTAAAAAACCCAAAAACTTGTTTTCCTTTCTCTTCAAAGTCTGACCAGTCTTCCAGAACCATAAAATCTCTGTGCGAATTGCCACTAAACATTTTCTGTTTGCTGTGGAATAGGTATTGGTCAAAGTGTAACTTCTGCTGCAAAGAAGACACGGCATTTTATGATTCTTCACACAGCACTGCCTGCCTAAAACAGAAATCATCCATTAGCTTAACGCAGTTAAGAATTGGAAAACTATATGTCTGTCTGGACAGCTTGTATAAGGCCATGCCACTTAAGATGGCCATGTTGCTTAAGATAATCTTAATTAATTTTTTGAGAGATAAAATAAAACCTTAGGAAGCCAATTTTAAAAGACTGAAGAAACATTGGATTTTATTTTTTTCTCCTTTCTCTTGTAACACATTTTTATGAGGAATTCATTTTATTCTGTCTTTTTCTTAAAGACAATTACTGAGAAATTTATTTAAAAAAAAAAAAAAGGAATCCTTTTTTGGC